>NW_027039180.1:2892-15392 GCF_034236695.1 Oncorhynchus nerka | reverse complement strand
TAATGTATCCCTGTTTCTTTGTGTTCTGGAACGTAGCCCTGTTTCTTTGTGTTCTGGAACGTAGCCCTGTTTCTTTGTGTTCTTTGATTTGATTTGATTTGACTTCACTAAATGGGACAAACACCAAATTGAGACTGCATGCAGAATTCAGGAAAAAGATCCTCAGTGTACAATGTAAAACACCAAATAATGCATGCAGAGGAGAATTTGGCCAATACCAGCTATTATCAAAATCCAGAAAAGAGACGTTAAATTCTACAACCACCTAAAAGGAAGCGATTCCCAAACCTTCCATAACAAAGCCATCACCTACAGAGAGAAGAACCTGGAGAAAGTCCCCTAAGTAAGCTGGTCCTGGGGCTCTGTTCACAAACACAAACAGACCCCACAGGGCCCCAGGACAGCAACAAAATTAGACCCAAATCATGAGAAATAAATAAATAAATACACGTTGGAAATAATTAACAAGAAATCAGAGCAAACTAGAAAGCTATTTGGTTCTAAACAGAGATTACACAGTGGCAGAATACCTGACAATTTTGATAAACTCCCATGTCTACTGGGTGAAGTACCACAGTGCCATTACAGCAGCAAGATGTGTGACCTGTTGCCACAAGAAAAGAGAACAAACACCATTATAAATACAACTTTTATTTATGTTTATTTATTTTCCCTTTTGTACTTTAACTATTTTCACATCATTACACCACTGTGTATATACATAATATGACATTTCAAATGTCTTAATTCTTTTTGAACTTTTGTGAATGTAATGTACTTTTTTTATTGTTTATTTCACTTTTGTTAATGATCTATTTCCCTTGCCAATAAAGCCCCTAAATTGAATTGAATTGAGAGAGGGAGAGACAGAGAGGTCTGGTGGACTTATAAGACAGGGGTGCACTCGCGCAAATCACGAGCCAGGCCTAAAGGGTAGGTGCATGGACCCTCCACACCAGACTCAGCACCTCACCTCGAACACATCCCCCCGAACACCTCCCCCGAACACCTCCCCCCCAAACACCTCCTGCCTAAAACCTCACCCCGAACACCTCCCCTCGAACACCTCCACCCGAACACCTCCCCCCTAACACCTCCCTCCGAACACCTCCCCTCTAACACCTCCACCCGAACACCTCCCCTAAAACCTCCCCCGAACACCTCCCCCTAACACCTCCCCCTAACACCTCCCCAGAACACCTCCCCCTAACACCTCCCCCCGAACACCTCCCCTCTAACACCTCCACCCGAACACCTCCCCCTAACACCTCCCACCTAACACCTCCCCCTAACACCTCACACTGATTGAATCCCCCCGAACACCTCCCCCTAACACCTCCCCCAACACACACACCTAACACCTCCCCCTAACAGGCCTAACCCCGAACACCTCCCCCTCACGCCACCTAACACCTCCCCCCTCACACGTGTGTGTGTGCCTACACTCACACTGATTGTGAGTGTGTCACACACACACACACACACACACTGTGTGTGTGTGTGCGTGCGTGTGTGTGCGTGTGTGCGTGTGCGTGTGTGTACGCGCGTGCGTGTGTGTATGCGTGTGTGTGCGTGTGTGTGTGCGTGTGCATGTGTGTGTGTATGTAAACAGAAAATGAAGGCAGCTATTCAATAACAAAGTCGCCTTGACATTCTTACATTCTTCAGTTGCCTTAGCAACATAGAGGGTCATGTAAACTCACAAGATCATGCTCAAAGAGCCTATTATCTCACTGATGATCTATCAATGACTGGAACAGAGAGAACAATACAACATCTATACAGCCTGGATGGACAGGAGTAGGAGGTGAATGAGAAAAGGAGGAGAGAAGAAAGACCGAAAGAGCGAGAGATTTATCAACAGCCTGGGGGCTGGACTGTCCTTTAGGTATTGATCTCAAGGTCAGATCTGAGAGGAGGACCTTAATGTGAGATAAACCCCCAGTGAAAGGAGAAAAGCACACAAAAATATTGTCTGGCCATTTTGAAATAGATGAGGAAAAATAGAAGACAAAACTGTTCTCTGGGTGTCCTAGAGGAGGACAGTATGTCAGCTGGACTGTTCTCTGGGTGGCATGGAGGAGGACAGTATGTCAGCTGTGAAATTGGCACCTCAGGGCACCTTAAATCCTTGCACCGGCCATACACACACAGAGACAGAGAGACAGAGAGACAGAGAGAGAGAGAGAGAGACAGAGAGAGAGAGAGAGAGCGGGAGAGAGTGAGAGAGAGAGAGACAGAGAGAGAGAGAGAGAGAGAGAGGAGGGACAGGGTGGGAGGAGGGGAGCGGTGAGAGGGTAGTCTGAGAGGTGGTGGCACAGGGGAGGAGAGGAAGATGAAGACAAGGGTAAAGGGTTGAGAAGGACAGATGCCAGCAAAAAAGCAATGGAAAGCGGAAAGAAAGAAGAAATTATGATCGATTTGATGACCTGGGAACTGTGTGATGTGCTTTGAGTACAATTTGAGGATGAGGAGGTGGTGTGTGTCTGTGCCAGACTCAGACAGCTCAGGGGTGTTGTGACTGCAGCCTCAGACCCCCCCAAGACAGTCGTCTGCGTGTCAACACACACTCACACACACACACACAGCAGCCTGACAGAGTGTCTCTGTTTATCCCTCCTTCCATCTCTCCCTCGTTTTCTCCCCCTTTCCGACACATCATCGCTGTTCTATGTTCCCTGTCTCTCTCTGTCTGACAGTCTCCAGGAGTGGACTACTGTGATTCATTGGGAATGTTTTGTGACTATTTCTAGGGATAGGTTTGCTGGGGAGGACATTTATGAGGTGAAGAAAGGAGATTTTAAACTGTTGTAGAATTGGAAGCCAGTAGCGTTACTGTTAAATGGTATTGACTGCTCCTTTCAGCAGATTGGCACAACACACACAGAAGCCAGGAACCATCTCTGTCATTCTGTTACTGTTACCTTCGTCTGTAGCTGCCCATTCCCTCTGGTACTACAGCTCCCGCCTCTTCTCCCTGTCAACCACCAGCTCTAGACCCGCCTCCCTGTCAACCACCAGCTCTAGACCCGCCTCCCTGTCAACCACCAGCTCTAGACCCGCCTCCCTGTCAACCACCAGCTCTAGACCTGCCTCCCTCTTCAGCTCCTCCCCCTCCTCCTCCAGTACTGTTGAGACACTACTGTCTGTTGAGACACTACTGTCTGTTGAGACACTACTGTCTGTTGAGACACTACTGTCTGTTGAGATCACTACTGTCTGTTCACTACTGTCTGTTGAGACCACTACTGTCTGTTGAGACACTACTGTCTGTTGAGATCACTACTGTCTGTTGAGACACTACTGTCTGTTGAGACCACTACTGTCTGTTGAGACCACTACTGTCTGTTGAGACCACTACTGTCTGTTGAGATCACTGCTGTCTGTTGAGATCACTACTGTCTGTTGAGACCACTACTGTCTCAACACAACACTAAACACAACACTAATTGCATGTTAACGGTGATGAACAGTTCCCACAAGCTGTTAGGTCCCACATAAAGCTGTTTCAACAGCAGAACCTTTCTTTTCAGCACCATGGAGTGAATCCTTACCACCGCTACACCTGGTTAACAGCAGAGCCTTCTCTGGCAGCGAAACAGTTCATTCAGTCTCATTTACGTCCTTTTCTAAAAACATAGCTGATAGGGCTGACTTGCCTAAATAAATGTGGTGTCTACTGTCAATTGAGATGTACAAACTATGGCATAAGGGGACGAAGAGCGTATAGGAGGAAATCTGTCATTTTGATTAAGACAATGACAATGAGCGAGCTAGGACATATAACTATGTGTTCAGCACTTTTGAAATGTACAGCGACAGAATTCGAAACATGGGACGTTCTTACAGTGTTCTCCCTGCACACCAAGTCAGAACCGTAGGATAAATAAAGGGGGCATATAAGCAGACAATGAAAGCTCTTACAATATTTAATTATTACATTTCATTTTGATATTTAAGTATATTTTAAGCCAAATACTTTTAGACTTTTACTCAAGTAGTATTTTCCTGGGTGACTTTCACTTTTACTTGAGTAATTTTCTATGAAGGTATGTTTCCCGGTGTTGAACGGCCAGCTGTCTTATTGCCTGTCCTCGAGCTGACGTCATAACTACTGCGCTCGCCAGTGGTGGGTCAAAAGAGTTGCCCCTTTCTAACAGGGAACCAGATATATAAAAATGAATTATGGTTTTACGGTCAATTAACAAAGATGTAAACAACTCAAATCGTGCTGTTTTCAACATTTTCTGGCCCATGGTGTTGCATGTGAATGTTTATCCCTTTTAAGCTTGAAAAAGGAGACCCTTAAACCCAGACTTGTGACCACACACCCTATCCACTGAATAGCAGGCTAGTGATTGCTTTGCAACGATTGCATTTAGCTGCTGATTCCTTCCATACCACTCATTGTTGAATTTGCGATTTCCAACTTGCTGTGTAATGTTTATGTCTAATGGCCGATGAGCACTGATACGTTTTATCTATAGTTTCTCTTCATATGACAAGGATTGAAAAGGATTTGCCAGTAGATTGTCGACATGATTTTTGATGACGACTGTTTGTCTAGATTGCTAGCTAAGATTTTTTGGGGGATTCAGTTCATTTGCATGGCAAAGAGGGACTTTGCAATTAATTTCAATTCATCTGATCACTCTTCATAACATTTTGGAGTATATGCAAATTGCCATCAAACAAACTGAGGCAGGAGACTTTTTCTTATTTTTCTTTACAATTTTCTGCGTTGTAGAAAACATCTGGAGTTTGGTGTGTAGATATATCTAATATATATTTTTAGCTAAACAGGTGGGGCTCAGCACAGGCGGGGATCTAAAGAGGTGGGGCTCTAAACAGGTGGGGCTCAGCACACACGGGGATCTAAAGAGGTAGGGCTCTATACAGGTAGGGCTCTAAACAGGTAGGGCTCTATACAGGTGGGGATCTAAAGAGGTAGGGCTCTATACAGGGCTCTATACAGGTGGGGCTCTATACAGGTGGGGCTCTAAACAGGTGGGGCTCTATACAGGTGGGGCTCTAAACAGGTGGGGCTCTAAACAGGTAGGGCTCTATACAGGTAGGGCTCTAAACAGGTGGGGCTCTATACAGGTAGGGCTCTAAACAGGTGGGGCTCTAAACAGGTAGGGCTCTAAACAGGTAGGGCTCTATACAGGTGGGGCTCTATACAGGTAGGGCTCTATACAGGTGGGGCTCTATACAGGTGGGGCTCTAAACAGGTAGGGCTCTATACAGGTAGGGCTCTATACAGGTAGGGCTCTAAACAGGTAGGGCTCTATACAGGTGGGGCTCTATACAGGTGGGGCTCTAAACAGGTAGGGCTCTATACAGGTGGGGCTCTATACAGGTAGGGCTCTATACAGGTAGGGCTCTAAACAGGTGGGGCTCTATACAGGTAGGGCTCTATACAGGTAGGGCTCTAAACAGGTGGGGCTCTATACAGGTAGGGCTCTATACAGGTGGGGCTCTAAACAGGTAGGGCTCTAAACAGGTAGGGCTCTATACAGGTAGGGCTCTAAACAGGTGGGGCTCTATACAGGTGGGGCTCTATACAGGTAGGGCTCTATACAGGTAGGGCTCTATACAGGTAGGGCTCTAAACAGGTGGGGCTCTATACAGGTGGGGCTCTATACAGGTAGGGCTCTATACAGGTGGGGCTCTAAACAGGTGGGGCTCTATACAGGTGGGGCTCTATACAGGTAGGGCTCTAAGCAGGTGGGGCTCTATACAGGTAGGGCTCTAAACAGGTAGAGCTCTAAACAGGTGGGGCTCTATACAGGTAGGGCTCTATACAGGTGGGGCTCTAAACAGGTAGGGCTCTAAACAGGTAGAGCTCTAAACAGGTGGGGCTCTAAACAGGTAGAGCTCTAAACAGGTGGGGCTCTAAACAGGTAGAGCTCTAAACAGGTAGAGCTCTAAACAGGTGGGGCTCTAAACAGGTAGAGCTCTAAACAGGTGGGGCTCTAAACAGGTAGGGCTCTATACAGGTGGGGCTCTAAACAGGTGGGGCTCTAAACAGGTGGGGCTCTAAACAGGTGGGGCTCTAAACAGGTGGGGCTCTAAACAGGTAGGGCTCTAAACAGGTAGAGCTCTAAACAGGTGGGGCTCTAAACAGGTAGAGCTCTAAACAGGTAGAGCCTTAAACAGGTAGGGCTCTAAACAGGTAGAGCTCTAAACAGGTGGGGCTCTAAACAGGTAGGGCTCTAAACAGGTAGGGCTCTAAACAGGTAGGGCTCTAAACAGGTAGGGCTCTAAACAGGTAGAGCTCTAAACAGGTAGGACTCTAAACAGGTAGGGCTCTATACAGGTAGGGCTCTATACAGGTGGGGCTCTAAACAGGTGGGGCTCTATACAGGTGGGGCTCTAAACAGGTGGGCTCTATACAGGTAGGGCTCTAAACAGGTAGAGCTCTAAACAGGTGGGGCTCTATACAGGTAGGGCTCTATACAGGTGGGGCTCTAAACAGGTAGGGCTCTAAACAGGTAGAGCTCTAAACAGGTGGGGCTCTAAACAGTTAGAGCTCTAAACAGGTGGGGCTCTAAACAGGTAGAGCTCTAAACAGGTAGAGCTCTAAACAGGTGGGGCTCTAAACAGGTAGAGCTCTAAACAGGTGGGGCTCTAAACAGGTAGGGCTCTAAACAGGTGGGGCTCTAAACAGGTGGGGCTCTAAACAGGTGGGGCTCTAAACAGGTGGGGCTCTAAACAGGTGGGGCTCTAAACAGGTAGGGCTCTAAACAGGTAGAGCTCTAAACAGGTGGGGCTCTAAACAGTTAGAGCTCTAAACAGGTGGGGCTCTAAACAGGTAGAGCTCTAAACAGGTAGAGCTCTAAACAGGTAGAGCCTTAAACAGGTAGGGCTCTAAACAGGTAGAGCTCTAAACAGGTGGGGCTCTAAACAGGTAGAGCCTTAAACAGGTAGGGCTCTAAACAGGTAGAGCTCTAAACAAGTGGGGCTCTAAACAGGTAGGGCTCTAAACAGGTGGGGCTCTAAACAGGTAGGGCTCTATACAGGTAGGGCTCTAAACAGGTGGGGCTCTATACAGGTGTGGCTCTCAACAGGTGGGGCTCTAAACAGGTAGGGCTCTAAACAGGTGGGGCTCTAAACAGGTAGGGCTCTATACAGGTGGGGCTCTAAACAGGTAGGGCTCTATACAGGTAGGGCTCTATACAGGTGGGGCTCTAAACAGGTAGGGCTCTAAACAGGTGGGGCTCTAAACAGGTGGGGCTCTAAACAGGTAGGGCTCTAAACAGGTGGGGCTCTATACAGGTGGGGCTCTAAACAGTTAGGGCTCTATACAGGTGGGGCTCTAAACAGGTGGGGCTCTAAACAGGTGGGGCTCTATACAGGTGGGGCTCTAAACAGGTAGGGCTCTATACAGGTAGGGCTCTATACAGGTGGGGCTCTAAACAGGTGGGGCTTTCAACAGGTGGGGCTCTAAACAGGTGGGGCTCTATACAGGTGGGGCTCTAAACAGGTGGGGCTCTAAACAGGTAGGGCTCTATACAGTTGGGGCTCTATACAGGTAGGGCTCTATACAGGTGGGGCTCTAAACAGGTAGGGCTCTAAACAGGTAGGGCTCTATACAGGTGGGGCTCTAAACAGGTGGGGCTCTAAACAGGTGGGGCTCTAAACAGGTAGAGCTCTAAACAGGTAGGGCTCTAAACAGGTAGGGCTCTAAACAGGTAGGGCTCTAAACAGGTGGGGCTCTAAACAGGTGGGGCTCTAAACAGGTAGGGCTCTAAACAGGTAGGGCTCTATACAGGTAGGGCTCTAAACAGGTGGGGCTCTATACAGGTAGGGCTCTATACAGGTAGGGCTCTATACAGGGCTCTATACAGGTGGGGCTCTAAACAGGTAGGGCTCTATACAGGTAGGGCTCTATACAGGTAGGGCTCTATACAGGTGGGGCTCTAAACAGGTAGGGCTCTATACAGGTGGGGCTCTAAACAGGTAGGGCTCTAAATAGCTAGGGCTCTTTAGTCATCTTAGAGTGAAATAGCTCAGTGAAATAGCTCAGTGGTGGACACCAAAGCGGAGAAAAAGTTATTCTACTTATCTTTCTTTCTGCACCCTCCTCTCTTTCCCTCGCCTCCTCTCTTTCCCCCGCCTCCTCTCTTTCCCTCGCCTCCTCTCTTTCCCCCTCCTCCCCTCTTTCCCTCGCCTCCTCTCTTTCCCTCGCCTCCTCTCTTTCCCTCGCCTCCTCTCTTTCCCTCACCTCCTCTCTTTCCCTCGCTCTCCTCCCCTCTCTTCTTTCCCTCGCCCTCTCTTTCCCTCTCCTCTCTTTCCCTCGCCTCCTCTCTTTCCCTCACCTCCTCTCTTTCTTCCTCTCTTTCCTCCCTCCTCTCTCCCTCGCCTCCTCTCTTTCCCTCACCTCCTCTCTCTCCTCTCTTTCCCTCGCCTCCTCTCTTTCCCTCTTCTCCTCTCTTTCCCTCGCCTCCTCTCTTTCCCTCACCTCCTCTCCCTCGCCTCCTCTCTTTCCCTCGCCTCCTCTCTTTCCCTCTTCTCCTCTCTTTCCCTCGCCTCCTCTCTTTCCCTCTCCTCTCCCTTCCCTCTCTTTCCCTCGCCTCCTCTCTTTCCCTCGCCTCCTCTCTTTCCCTCGCCTCCTCTCTTTCCCTCTTCTCCTCTCTTTCCCTCACCTCCTCTCTTTCCCTCGGCTCCTCTCTTTCCCCCGCCTCCTCTCTTTCCCTCGCCTCCTCTCTTTCAGTCGCCTCCTCTCTTTCCCTCGCCTCCTCTCTTTCCCTCGCCTCCTCTCTTTCCCTCGCCTCCTCTCCCTCGCCTCCTCTCTTTCCCTCTTCTCCTCTCTTTCCCTCGCCTCCTCTCTTTCCCTCACCTCCTCTCCCTCGCCTCCTCTCTTTCCCTCGCCTCCTCTCTTTCCCTCGCCTCCTCTCTTTCCCTCGCCTCCTCTCTTTCCCTCGCCTCCTCTCTTTCCCTCGCCTCCTCTCTTTCCCTCGCCTCCTCTCTTTCCCTCGCCTCCTCTCTTTCCCTCGCCTCCTCTCCCTCGCCTCCTCTCTTTCCCTCGCCTCCTCTCTTTCCCTCTTCTCCTCTCTTTCCCTCGCCTCCTCTCTTTCCCTCACCTCCTCTCCCTCGCCTCCTCTCTTTCCCTCGCCTCCTCTCTTTCCCTCTTCTCCTCTCTTTCCCTCGCCTCCTCTCCCCTCACCTCCTCTCCCTCGCCTCCTCTCTTTCCCTCGCCTCCTCTTTCCCTCGCCTCCTCTCTTTCCCTCGCCTCCTCTCTTTCCCTCTTCTCCTCTCTTTCCCTCTTCTCCCTCGCCTCCTCTCTTTCCCCCTCCTCCCCTCTTTCCCTCGCCTCCTCTCTTTCCCTCTCTCCTCCTCTCCCTCGCCTCCTCTCTTTCCCTTCCTCTCTTTCCCTCGCTCCTCTCTTTCCCCTCCTCCTCTCTTTCCCTCGCATCTCTCTTTCCCTCGCCTCCTCTCTTTCCCTCGCCTCCTCTCTTTCCCTCACCTCCTCTCTTTCCCTCCTTTCTCGCCTCCTCTCTTTCCCTCGCCTCCTCTCTTTCCCTCGCCTCCTCTCCCTCGCCTCCTCTCTTTCCCTCGCCTCTCTTTCTCTTTCCCTCTTTTCCCTCGCCTCCTCTCTTTCCCTCACCTCCTCTCCCTCCTCTTTCCCTCGCCTCCTCTCTTTCCCTCTTCTCCTCTCTTTCCCTCGCCTCCTCTCTTTCCCGCCTCCTCTCCTCTCCTCTCTTCCCTCGCCTCCTCTCTTTCCCTCCCTCCTCTCTTTCCCTCGCCTCCTCTCTTTCCCTCTTCTCCTCTTTCCCTCACCTCCTCTCTTTCCCTCGCTCCTCTCTTTTTCCCCGCCTCCTCTCTTTCCCTCGCCTCCTCCCTCGCCTCCTCTCTTTCCCTCGCCTTTCCCTCTCCTCTCTTTCCCTCGCCTCCTCTCCTTCGCCTCCTCTCTTTCCCTCTTCTCCTCTCTTTCCCTCGCCTCCTCTCTTTCCCTCACCTCCTCTCCCTCGCCTCCTCTCTTTCCCTCGCCTCCTCTCTTTCCCTCGCCTCCTCTCTTTCCCTCGCCTCCTCTCTTTCCCTCGCCTCCTCTCTTTCCCTCGCCTCCTCTCTTTCCCTCTCCCCTCTTTCCCTCGCCTCCTCTCTTTTCCCTCCTCTCCCTCGCCTCTCTTTCCCTCGCCTCCTCTCTTTCCCTCTTCTCCTCTCTTTCCCTCGCCTCCTCTCTTTCCCTCACCTCCTCTCCCTCGCCTCCTCTCTTTCCCCTCGCCTCCTCTCTTTCCCTCTTTCCCGCCTCCTCTCTTTCCCTCACCTCCTCTCCCTCGCCTCCTCTCTTTCCCTCGCCTCCTCTCTTTCCTCGCCTCCTCTCTTTCCCTCTCCTCTCCTCTTCTCCTCTCTTTCCCCTCACCTCTTTCCCTCGCTCCTCTCCCCCGCCTCCTCTCTTTCCCTCTCCTCGCCTCCTCTCTTTCCCCCTCTCTTTCCCTCGCCTCCTCTTTCCCTCGCCTCCTCTCCTCACCTCCTCTCTTTCCCTCTTCTCCTCTCTTTCCCTCGCCTCCTCTCTCCCTCACCTTCCCTCGCCTCCTCTCTTTCCCTCTCCTCTCTTTCCTCGCCTCCTCTCCTTTCTCTTTCCTCTTCTCCTCTCTTTCCCTCGCCTCCTCTCTCACCTCCTCTCCCTCATCCTCTCTTTCCCTTTCTCCCCTCGCCTCCTCTCTTTCCCTCGCCTCCTCTCTTTCCCTCGCCTCCCCTCTTTCCCTCGCCTCCCCTCTTTCCCTCGCCTCCTCTCCATTCATTCCTCTACTCTGATTTGGCAATTCTTTCAGTTGTTTCATTTTCTGAGGAGACAATTGAGACAGCTCATGCTGAAAAAAGATAGTCACAGCTCGTGCTACATTGAGTGTTTTGATCCAGGCGGGCCGTTCTCATCAGAAGTGGGAAGTGAAATATTGAATTGTTGGGGATATAAAAAAACAAACAGTTTAGGCTGTGATGGAGGCTGGTGGTATGCAGTGGATTATTTTGTCAGGCTTGGCCAAGGCCCCCATATGAGAGGACTGAGGGTACTGGGGTTGGGGCGAGTGTCCGTGTGAGTGAGTGTGAGTGTGTCTGTATGCAAATGCATACAGTATGTACACACTTGCGTTATGTATGTGTATGTACAGCACAGTACGTGTAAGAATAACAGATTTATTTCTCTCTGGGTACATGGGCAGGGGTACATGGGCAGGGGTACAGGGGTATAGGGGCAGGGGTATAGAGGCAGGGGTACAGGGGCAGGGGTACAGGGGCAGGGGTATAGAGGCAGGGGTACAGGGGCAGGGGTACAGGGGAAGGGGTACTGGGGCACAGAGGAAGGGGTACAGGGGAAGGGGCACATGGGCTGGGGTACAGGGGTACAAGGTGCATGTGTGTGAGTGACTTTGTGTGACTACTTCCTTCTCTCTGGGTACATGTCCGTGTGAGGAACACGGGTGGAGTGTGTGTGTGTGTGTGTGTGTGTGTGTGTGTGTGTGTGTGTGTGTGTGTGTGTGTGTGTGTGTGTGTGTGTGTGTGTGTGAGTAAGTGTGTGAGTAAGTGTGTGTGAAAATGTGTGCGAGAGAGACCACTTTCTTTTCTCTTTGTGAGCGTCCGTGTGAGGGGCAGGAAACTGGAGGGAGAGCAGTGTAATTTTCTCTGAATCAGAAGCCATTCCTCTTAATACCGGCGTGCTGAGGCTGAAACCTCACTAAACCCTCCTTAACCCCCTCCACCAGACTGGCGCAGGGGATAAGACCAATACAACAAACACAACACACATTTCAGCCGTGGGGGTGTGAGAGCGTGCCGTGTCTTCACTGCACAGAGGGCTTGGTGTGAGAGAGACTGGACTGGTGGCCTGTCATCATAATAATATCATAATCTCCTCTGACTTGGAGTGGGTTAGAATGCCTTTATTTAAACATGGAACTTTGTATCTCTGCTGAGGTCATTGTGGTGCTGGAGGGAGGGAGAGAGGGGAGGGAGGGAGGGAGGGAGACAAGGTTGTCTAAGACTATAGGAACAACAGGGGACTCTTTTATTACCTTGAAGTCCTGCTCCTGTCTGTAGTCCTCCATCTTAGTCATCCTCTCACTGTCAACATCAAAACAGCACAACATCAATACAACATCAACACAACATCAATACAACATCAATACAACATTAATACAACATCAATACAAATAACATCAATACAACATCAACACAACATCAATACAACATCAACACAACATCAATACAACGTCAATACAACGTCAATACAACATTAATACAACATCAACACAACATCAACACAACATCAATACAACGTCAATACAACGTCAACACAACATCAATACAACATCAATACAACATCAATACAACGTCAATACAACGTCAATACAACGTCAATACAACATTAATACAACATCAACACAACATCAACACAACATCAATACAACATCAACACAACATCAACACAACATCAATACAACATCAATACAACATCAACACAACATCAATACAACATCAATACAACATCAATACAC
>NW_027039180.1:0-2392 GCF_034236695.1 Oncorhynchus nerka | reverse complement strand
TCGTGAGGAGTTTGTTCCACCATTGGGGGCCAGAGCAGCGAACAGTTTTGACTGGGCTGGCGGGAACTGTACTTCCTCAGTGGTAGGGAGCGAGCAGGCCAGAGGTGGATGAACGCAGTGCCCTTGTTTGGAGTGTAGGGCCTGATCAGAGCCTGGAGGTACTGTGGTGCCGTTCCCCTCACAGCTCCGTAGGCAAGCACCATGGTCTTGTAGCGGATGCGAGCTTCAACTGGAAGCCAGTGGAGGAAGCGGAGGAGCGGGGTGACGTGAGAGAACTTGGGAAGGTTGAACACCAGACGGGCTGCGGCGTTCTGGATGAGTTGTAGGGGTTTAATGGCACAGGCAGGAGCCCAGCCAACAGCGAGTTGCAGTAATCCAGACGGGAGATGACAAGTGCCTGGATTAGGACCTGCGCCGCTTCCTGTGAGCAGGGTCGTACTCTGCGGATGTTGTAGAGCATGAACCTACAGGCACGGGCCACCGCCTTGATGTTAGTTGAGAACGACAGGGTGTTGTCCAGGATCACGCCAAGGTTCTTAGCGCTCTGGGAGGAGGACACAATGGAGTTGTCAACCGTGATGGCGAGATCATGGAACGGGCAGTCCTTCCCGGGAGAAGAGCAGCTCCGTCTTGCCGAGTTCAGCTTGAGGTGGTGATCCGTCATCCACACGGATATGTCTGCCAGACATGCAGAGATGCGATTCGCCACCTGGTCATCAGAAGGGGAAAGGAGAAGATTAATTGTGTGTCGTCTGCATAGCAATGATAGGAGAGACCATGTGAGGTTATGACAGAGCCAAGTGACTTGGTGTATAGCGAGAATAGGAGAGGGCCTAGAACAGAGCCCTGGGGGACACCAGTGGTGAGAGCACGTGGTGTGGAGACGGATTCTCGCCACGCCACCTGGTAGGAGCGACCTGTCAGGTAGGACGCAATCAAGCGTGGGCCGCGCCGGAGATGCCCAACTCGGAGAGGGTGGAGAGGAGGATCTGATGGTTCACAGTATCGAAGGCAGCCGATAGGTCTAGAAGGATGAGCAGAGGAGAGAGAGTTAGCTTTAGCAGTGCGGAGCGCCTCCGTGATACAGAGAAGAGCAGTCTCAGTTGAATGACTAGTCTTGAAACCTGACTGATTTGGATCAAGAAGGTCATTCTGAGAGAGATAGCGGGAGAGCTGGCCAAGGGCGGCACGTTCAAAGAGTTTTGGAGAGAAAAGAAAAGAAGGGATACTGGTCTGTAGTTGTTGACATCGGAGGGATCGAGTGTAGGTTTTTTCAGAAGGGTGCAACTCTCGCTCTCTTGAAACGGAAGGGCGTAGCCAGCGGTCAGGGATGAGTTGATGAGCGAGGTGAGGTAAGGGAGGAGGTCTCCGGAAATGGTCTGGAGAAGAGAGGAGGGGATAGGGTCAAGCGGGCAGGTTGTAGGGCGGCCCGGCCGTCACAAAACGCGAGATTTCATCTGGAGAGAGAGGGGAGAAAGAGGTCAGAGCACAGGGTAGGGCAGTGTGAGCAGAACCAGCGGTGTCGTTTGACTTAGCAAGCGAGGATCGGATGTCGTCGACCTTCTTTTCAAAATGGTTGTGAAGTCATCTGCAGAGAGGGAGGAGGGGGAGGGGAGGAGGATTCAGGAGGGAGGAGAAGGTTGCAAAGAGCTTCCTAGGGTTAGAGGCAGATGCTTGGAATTTAGAGTGGTAGAAAGTGGCTTTAGCAGCAGAGAGAGAAGAGGAAAATGTAGAGAGGAGGGAGTGAAAGGATGTCAGGTCCGCAGGGAGGCGGGTTTTCCTCCATTTCCGCTCGGCTGCCCGGGCCCTGTTCTGTGAGCTCGCAATGAGTCGTCGAGCCACGGAGCGGGAGGGAGGACCGAGCCGGCCTGGAGGATAGGGGACATAGAGAGTCAAAGGATGCAGAAAGGGAGGAGAGGAGGGTTGAGGAGGCAGAATCAGGAGATAGGTTGGAGAAGGTTTGAGCAGAGGAAGAGATGATAGGATGGAAGAGGAGAGAGTAGCGGGGAGAGAGAGCGAAGGTTGGGACGGCGCGATACCATCCAGTAGGGGCAGTGTGGGAAGTGTTGGATGAGAGCGAGAGGGAAAAGGATACAAGGTAGTGGTCGGAGACTTGGAGGAGTTGCAACGAGGTTAGTGGAAGAACAGCATCTAGTAAAGATGAGGTCGGCGTATTTCCTGCCTTGTGAGTAGGGGGAAGGTGAGAGGGTGAGGTCAAAAAGGAGAGGAGTGGAAAGAAGGAGGCAGAGAGGAATGAGTCAAAGGTAGGCGTGGGGAGGTTAAAGTCGCCCAGAACTGTGAGAGGTGAGCCGTCCTCAGGAAAGGAGCTTATCAAGGCATCAAGCTCATTGATGAACTCTCGAGGAACCTGGAGGGCGATAAATGATAAGGA
>NW_027039179.1:42843-50000 GCF_034236695.1 Oncorhynchus nerka | reverse complement strand
AAATGCGATCATAACACGCAGGTTAAAACATCAAAACAAACTCTGAACCAATGACATTAATTTGGGGACAGGTCGAAAAGCATCAAACATTTATGGCAATTTAGCTTTTAGCTAGCTAATTTGTCCTATTTAGCTAGTTTGCTGTTGCTAGCTAATTTGTCCTGGGATATAAACATTAGGTTGTTATTTTACCTGAAACGCACAAGGTCCTCTACTCCGACAATTAATCCACACATAAAAGCAGTCAACCGAATCGTTTCTAGTCATCTCTCCTCCTTCCAGGCTTTTTCATCGTTGAACTTATATGGTGATGGCATCTACACTTTCATAGTATTACCACGACAACCGGCAACACAGTTCGTATTTCAATCACAAATGAGGAGATGGCATGTGGGTACCTGCTTCTATAAACCAATGAGGAGATGGGAGAGGTAGGACTTGCAGCGCGATCTGCATCAGAAATAGGAATGACTTCTATATTAGCCCTTGGCAACGCAGACACTCGTTGACACGTGCGAGCAGTGCAGGTGCAATAATTGAATAACATGGATTTCTACATTTATTTTGCAACGCTTGCGCACTCGACGCGAGCAGTGTGGTCAGGGTATTACATTTCAATGCAAATACTTATTTTCCACCATAATTTGCAAATAAATTCAATAAAAAATCCTACAATGTGATTTTCTGGATTTTTTTTCTTCTCATTTTGTCCGTCATAGTTGAAGTGTACCTATGATGAAGATTACAGGCCTCATCTTTTTAAGTGGAAGAACTTGCACAATTGGTGGCTGACTAAATACTTTTTTGCCCCACTGTATGTTAAAAGGTTTAAAAACCTGTATTGACTAGCCCCAATACATTGGGACAAATATGATGGAGACAACATCCTAAAAAAGTGATTTACTTTTCAAGCCGAGTAGTCAACTGAGCGTTCGTGTCATCAGTGATTGACGGGGACATCACCTCAGATCTAGAAAATATTCTACAAATATATGAGCAAAAATATAACAGTTAGGAAGGCAACATCCATTTGAGTGTAGATTTGAGTGTAGATTTGAGTGTGGAGTGGATTATGCAGTGTGAAGTGTTGGCACGCATGTCAGAAGACTTCATGTAAAATAGATTAAGCAGGGGAGAGGGGCACTCAGTCTCTGGGATATGTAGTGGAAAGGGGCAGGTGAGAGCAGGAGGTGGTGATAAGAGTATAAAGAAACTGTCACGTTCTGACCTTAGTTCCTTTGTTTTGTCTTTGTTTTAGTATGGCCAGGGCGTGAGTTGGGGTGGGCAGTCTGTTCTTTTTTCTATGATTTGGGATTTCTGTGTTTGGCCTGGTATGGTTCTCAATCAGAGGCAGCTGTCAATCGTTGTCCCTGATTGAGAACCATACTTAGGTAGCCTGTTTTCAACCTTAAGTTGTGGGTGATTATTTTCTGTTTTCTGTCTGCACAAGACAGAACTGTTTCGGCTTAATTTCGGTCTCTTTGTTGTTTTATTCTTTAGTGTTCTGAGTTATAATAAATATCATGAATACTTACCACGCTGCGCATTGGTCCTCCGATCCTTCCTACTACTCCTCCTCGTTACAGTAATCGTTACAGTAACAGGTAACAGACTACCGTTACAGTAACAGGGAGTAGCTAAGCAGATCCAGGAGACCAGGATACAGGACACATTAGGGTATAGGAACGTGTCAATCATGACTGGTAGGGTGTTTAGAGATGGGGTAAAACCTAAGGTCAGAGATGTAGCAACTAATAACGCGACTCGCTGTTGCTCTGCGAGAGTTTCCACATCTCTCTCTCTTGTCGGGTAAGGGACAACGTCCTCTTGTTTATGAGGGTCTTCTTTATGTGACGCGTCCAAACTTCTATGTCCGACTGTGTGCTGCCTACGACAGGGGCCTAATTAAATCTATTGCAGAACAAAGTAAAACCACACTGCCAGTTTTGTGCTGAGTTCTACATATGCAATACTCACAAGCTTCAGAAAAATCTCTTATTGAAAATGTTAGGAATTTGACTAAAATATTAAATTGTCAGTGAAACCACAGCAATGATTTCATCATCAAATCAATCAGATGTGTTTTATAAAGCCCGTTTTACATTAGCAGTTGTAAAACAGCATCACAAGGTACTTTACAGATACCCTACCTGAAACTCCAAAGAGCATGCAATGTCGAGGCAGAAGCACAATTACAAGCGGTTCATGGGGTGCATGCTTGTCAGACTGATGGATAACCAGAACAGGATAGAGCACGCAAAAACAAGTTCAAACGCAGATTGATAACCAGCAGGGTCAAGGAAAAGACCATAATGGCTATAGAGGGTGCAAACACTTCAGACTCTAGGGTCAGATGACATTCATGTTTTAGGAAGTCAAGGTTTATGGCTGGGGTGGGTTGTGGGGCTTAGCACCTTTCTGTTCACCTTCTTACCCATGGGCCAGACTACACGCAATCATAGGACTTACAGAAAAGTTATGTCTTCCATCTAGACTTCTGATTCTCTCACGTCGGCAAACCATTCCAGAAAGAGGAGCTCTGTAGGACAAAGCCTCCAGCTACTGAAGCTGATCATCTGATTGAATTAGCAGAAAATAACCATCATATACACTGCTCAAAAAAATAAAGGGAACACTAAATTAACACATCCTAGATCTGAATGAATGAAATATTCTTATTGAATACTTTTTTCTTTACATAGTTGAATGTGCTGACAACAAAATCACACAAAAATGATCAATGGAAATCAAATTTATCAACCCATGGAGGTCTGGATTTGGAGTCACACTCAAAATTAAAGTGGAAAACCACACTACAGGCTGATCCAACTTTGATGTAATGTCCTTAAAACAAATCAAAATGAGTCTCAGTAGTGTGTGTGGCCTCCATGTGCCTGTTTGACCTCCCTACAACGCCTGGGCATGCTCTTGATGAGGTGGCGGATGGTCTCCTGGGGGATCTCCTCCCAGACCTGGACTAAAGCATCCGCCAACTCCTGGACAGTCTGTGGTGCAACGTGGCGTTGGTGGATGGAGCGAGACATGATGTCCCAGATGTGCTCAATTGGATTCAGGTCTGGGGAACGAGCGGGAAAGTCCATAGCATCAATGCCTTCCTCTTGCAGGAACTGCTGACACACTCCAGCCACATGAGGTCTAGCATTGTCTTGTATTAGGAGGAACCCAGGGCCAACCGCACCAGCTTATGGTCTCACAAGGGGTCTGAGGATCTAATCTCAGTACCTAATGGCAGTCAGACTACCTCTGGCGAGCACATGGAGGGCTGTGCGGCCCCCCAAAGAAATGCCACCCCACACCATGACTGACCCACCGCCAAACCGGTCATGCTGGAGGATGTTGCAGGCAGCAGAACGTTCTCCACGGCGTCTCCAGACTCTGTCACGTCTGTCACATGTGCTCAGTGTGAACCTGCTTTCATCTGTGAAGAGCACAGGACGCCAGTGGCAAATTTGACGATCTTGGTGTTCTCTTGCAAATGCCAAACGTCCTGCACGGTGTTGGGCTGTAAGCACAACCCCCACCTGTGGACGTCGGGCCCTCATACCACCCTCATGGAGTCTGTTTCTGACCGTTTGAGCAGACACATGCACATTTGGGGCCTGCTGGAGGTCATTTTGCAGGGCTCTGGCAGTGCTCCTCCTGCTCCTCCTTGCACAAAGGCAGTGGTAGCGGTCCTGCTGCTGGGTTGTTGCCCTCCTACGGCCTCCTCCACATCTCCTGATGTACTGGCCTGTCTCCTGGTAGTGCCTCCATGCTCTGGACACTACGCTGACAGACACAGCAAACCTTCTTGCCACAGCTCGTATTAATGTGCCATCCTGGATGAGCTGCACTACCTGAGCCACTTGTGTGGGTTGTAGACTCCGTCTCATGCTACCACTAGAGTGAAAGCACCGCCAGCATTCAAAAGTGACCAAAACATCAGCCAGGAAGCATAGGAACTGAGAAGTGGTCTGTGGTCACCACCTGCAGAACCACTCCTTTATTGGGGGTGTCTTGCTAATTGCCTATAATGTCCACCTGTTTTCTATTCCATTTGCACAACAGCATGTGAAATTTATTGTCAATCAGTGTTGCTTCCTAAGTGGACAGTTTGATTTCACAGAAGTGTAATTGACTTGGAGTTACATTGTGTTGTTTAAGTGTTCCCTTTATTTTTTTGAGCAGTGTATAAACAAAAATGATGAGCAAAACACATGGAATCTAACCTGGAATGCTGTTTAGCAGCACCATGAACTCCTCTTTTGCCTCGGTTTCCTCCTTCAGCACCTTCTGCCGACAGAGTTCTATTGCCGGTGCTCTAACATATGAAGGTGAACATACATTTCATATATATATATATTTTTTTAAATCTGCGTTTTTTTTTTGTTGCTAAATGATATCAACACAATCCTGAACAATGGGTCATCTCAATACTTCCCTGATTTCCAGTCCTACATGTATACCTTGCTTCTCGCTGACCCTGGCTGTGTAGTAGAGGAGGGCATCAGTGAGGCTGTGAACACAATGAGACGGTGTCATCTCTTTTGTGATCTTCCCACATTTTTAAAAGGTAGGACCATAACTTCTCCATCTGTTCTCCGTCAGCAAGCCCACTACCAGTCACATACCTGGTACCATCAGTGGCCTGAAATGTAAAGTACAATCAGAAAACATAATGAGCATTACAATGGGTGATGATGATTAATTAAGGGACTAGAACAAATTACAACTAGCTGTTTCTTAATACTGTCAGGGTAACTGTCTACAACTACAAAGAAGTGGTGTTTAACCGAATAAATGATAAAGAAAAAAAGATGTGTTACCTGATAGTCAGCATCATGAGCATAGGCATGAAAGGCTGGCACTGCAAATATGGTGTCTACCATCAGATTGGGACTGTTTTTCAAAATGTCAAATTAATTTAGTGTACGAGCAGTTCTTTTGTGCATTTTTGTGTAAAACATTACTTATGATTACAAAGCAGATACAAGTCAAACAGAAGAGGGCTAGTGAAACTAACTGATTGTGAGATACATCCCATTCTTCAAAATCCAGTATACCTCAGTTGGTGTGTCGGATGGTCTTCCTACAAAGCAGTTGACTTTGTCTTAGTTACAAAAGAACTGCCCAGCATGTTTGGGACCCTCAATGCTGGTCCCAGATTATCTTTTCCTGGCAAGCCCAAATAGGGCATCAGTTACAATAATTTGATGAATGCAAATAATGAATTATACAATATTATTAGGGATACAGGGAAGGGACATTTGCAAGGGCGTTACTTAAACCCTTTTGCTCTTTGGCAAGAATAGGTCATTTACTCTGTAGTTTCTTCGTGAATGTATCTGTAATCTGTAGTAACCACTAAGCAAGTGATTGGTCCACCAAGCTTTACCAAAGCCCCGTTATCCAGCATGTTGTGGATCCAGACAGGCCTTCATGGCAACCGTAACGACCTGGGTGGCACAGCCACCCACAAAACTTTGCTCTGTCTGGCAATCCTGTACTTTATCTGTTTCCGCCTTCCACAACTTGGATGAGGTGGTGGGTTTTTGAGAGGCTTGCAATGGTATTGCCGCATAACATTACTACTGTTTGGAAATGATAGAATATATATAACAAAGACAACTGAGGTTGGGTATATTTCCCCTTATCAATGATGAACAACACTGAATTCAAATAAGAATCCTACCATACTGGATTTATGGAAAGCCAAGGTAATCCCCCTCAAAGACACCCCACACACAGCTGCAGGGCTGCAAACTGGCGCAGGAGGTCCACTGAAATTGCTGTCTGCGGCTGGGGGGGGCAGAGGCTGTGGGGGATCAGACAGGTTCCAGCTCACAGCTGCAAAACTGTAGCCAGATGTCATGAGCTCTTCCTGAAATGAGGATATTCCGTTTCTTAGGTTGCATTACTAAACATTAGATCCGATGTTGGTGCGATGCATGTCTCTTTCGAAAAGACTCCATATTTTCATCATAACAACAGAGTGAACAGGGTTATGGTAATATAGATCAAATGAAATCTAAATCAAAGTTGTCATTTGCGCAGGAATACAGTGTAGTGTGCACAATACAATGAAATAAGTAGATAACTACAGTCCCAATATATTAAGTACAGTGCAGTAGTTGCCATAGCAGCAAAGAGTCAGTTCATCAACAGTCTTATGGCTTGGAGGGAGTAACTGTCTCTGTGCATGGTGCTGCTACGCATGATGCTCTGATACAGTTTGCAAGATGGTAAAAGGGCCAGATGTCAGTTTTCTATTTCTATATTGACTAAAACAGACAGACAGACACAAATCTGTTGTAGAACAGACTACAGTAGTTTCAGATTTGAAACTACACTATCAGGGGAATATTTCATCGCTCAAGTTGTTAGACAATTATAAATCAATTCGGTGCTAGGCACAACAGATTTTGTCACATTGACTTTACTGCTGCAGGGAACTGTAACAGATTATAGAAACTGAATTGTATGTACATGATCAACATTTTTGACTGGGAAGCAATATTTGTAAGCCAGAAGTTGACAGGTTTGTTGACATAACATAAAATACATTACCTTCCATAACACCAAATGGTGGACGATGTTGGGAGCGCTGTGTGTTCTCACAGCACAGGTGGCACAGAAATATTTATCTGAGCCGCAATCCCCACAGTGCCATAGGTCAGCCTCCTCCAAATCTCTACACACACTGCAGATGGCTTTCGGTGGAGGACATTCCAGCTCCACTGCAGGCATGTGGAGTAGCTCCCTCAACCCCTTCCAGGCCTCAACATCCGGTGTCTTACTGGATGGAGGAGGTGCATCACTGCAGCTGGGCACAACTTCTGCTGCAGAGGGAACCAGCACTGTTCTTCCAGTACTCCCTGGAGAGTAGTGACAATTGTTATTGAGTGGACTAGCCTGGTTATGTTGAACAAAACTGAACAAAGCAACTTTCTCACTGATTCAAGTTGATGGCAGGGGTGTACACACTATCACGTCTCTAGTCAGGTCTCTGTAAACCAGCAGGCCTTTTTTTCTTCTAAAAGATGGCATCTGTCAAGAAAAACAAGACAATGACAATTAAGTTTGATTTATTCTAAATGAAGATATAATATGAATTACATTTAAATGATCTGATACATAGGGCACATAGGTATCTAACA
>NW_027039179.1:30000-42343 GCF_034236695.1 Oncorhynchus nerka | reverse complement strand
GTCTCTATAATAATATCAGTCTATAACCACTCTCCTCGTCTCTATAATAATATCTAGTCTACAACCACTCTCCTCTTGTCTCTATAATAATATCTAGTCTATAACCACTCTCCTCTAATCTCTATAATTGTCACGCCCTGGTCGTAATATATTGTGTTTGTCTTCATTTATTTGGTCAGGCCAGGGTGTGACATGGGTTTATTGTGGTGTGTTTTGTATCGGGATTGTAGCTTAGTGGGGTGTTCTAGTTAAGTCTATGGCTGTCTGAAGTGGTTCTCAATCAGAGGCAGGTGTTTATCGTTGTCTCTGATTGGGAACCATATTTAGGCAGCCATATTCTTTGTGTGTTTCGTGGGGGATTGTCCTTAGTGTCCTTGTTCCTGTCTCTGTGTTAGTTTACACAAGTATAGGCTGTTTCGGTTTTCGTTACGTTCATTACGTTCTTTGTTTTGTAGTATTTGTATTGATTCGTGTTTTACGTTTGTTTATTAAACATGGATCGCAATCTACACGCTGCATTTTGGTCCGACTCTCCTTCACCACAAGAGAACCGTTACAATAATAATATCTAGTCTACAACCACTCTCCTCTTGTATCTATAATAATTTCTAGTCTATAACCACTATCCTCTTGTCTCTATAATAATATCTAGTCTATAACCACTCTCCTCTTATCTCTATAATAATATCTAGTCTACAACCACTCTCCTCTTGTCTCTATAATAATTTCTAGTCTATAACCACTCTCATCTTGTCTCTATAATAATATCTAGTCTATAACCACTCTCCTCTTGTCTCTATAATAATATCTAGTCTACAACCACTCGCCTCTTGTCTCTATAATAGTATCTAGTCTATAACGACTCTCCTCTTGTCTCTATAATAATATCTAGTCTATAACCACTCTCCTCTCAAATCAAATCAAATCAAATCAAATCAAATTTTATTTGTCACATACACATGGTTAGCAGATGTTAATGCGAGTGTAGCGAAATGCTTGTGCTTCTAGTTCCGACAATGCAGTGATAACCAACAAGTAATCTAACTAACAATTCCAAAACTACTGTCTTATACACAGTGTAAGGGGATAAGGAATATGTACATAAGGATATATGAATGAGTGATGGTACAGAGCAGCATACAGTAGATGGTATCGAGTACAGTATATACATATGAGATGAGTATGTAGACAAAGTAAACCAAGTGGCATAGTTAAAGTGGCTAGTGACATAAAAATGCAGTCGATGATCTAGAGTACAGTATATACATATGCATATGAGATGAATAATGTAGGGTAAGTAACATTATATAAGGTAGCATTGTTTAAAGTGGCTAGTGATATATTTACATAATTTCCCATCAATTCCCATTATTAAAGTGGCTGGAGTTGGGTCAGTGTCAATGACAGTGTGTTGGCAGCAGCCACTCAATGTTAGTGATTGCTGTTTAACAGTCTGATGGCCTTGAGATAGAAGCTGTTTTTCAGTCTCTCGGTCCCAGCTTTGATGCACCTGTACTGACCTCGCCTTCTGGATGATAGCGGGGTGAACAGGCAGTGGTTCGGGTGGTTGATGTCCTTGATGATCTTTATGGCCTTCCTGTAACATCGGGTGGTGTAGGTGTCCTGGAGGGCAGGTAGTTTGCCCCGGTGATGCGTTGTGCAGACCTCACTACCCTCTGGAGAGCCTTACGGTTGAGGGCGGAGCAGTTGCCGTACCAGGCGGTGATACAGCCCGCCAGGATGCTCTCGATTGTGCATCTGTAGAAGTTTGTGAGTGCTTTTGGTGACAAGCCGAATTTCTTCAGCCTCCTGAGGTTGAAGAGGCGCTGCTGCGCCTTCTTCACGACGCTGTCAGTGTGAGTGGACCAATTCAGTTTGTCTGTGATGTGTATGCCGAGGAACTTAAAACTTGCTACCCTCTCCACTACTGATCCATCGATGTGGATAGGGGGGTGTTCCCTCTGCTGTTTCCTGAAGTCCACAATCATCTCCTTAGTTTTGTTGACGTTGAGTGTGAGGTTATTTTCCTGACACCACACTCCGAGGGCCCTCACCTCCTCCCTGTAGGCCGTCTCGTCGTTGTTGGTAATCAAGCCTACCACTGTTGTGTCGTCCGCAAACTTGATGATTGAGTTGGAGGCGTGCATGGCCACGCAGTCGTGGGTGAACAGGAGTACAGGAGAGGGCTCAGAACGCACCCTTGTGGGGCCCCGTGTTGAGGATCAGCGGGGAGGAGATGTTGTTGCCTACCCTCACCACCTGGGGCGGCCCGTCAGGAAGTCCAGAACCCAGTTGCACAGGGCGGGGTCGAGACCCAGGGTCTCGAGCTTGATGACGAGCTTGGAGGGTACTATGGTGTTGAATGCCGAGCTGTAGTCGATGAACAGCATTCTCACATAGGTATTCCTCTTGTCCAGGTGGGTTAGGGCAGTGTGCAGTGTGGTTGAGATTGCATCGTCTGTGGACCTATTTGGGCGGTAAGCAAATTGGAGTGGGTCTAGGGTGTCAGGTAGGGTGGAGGTGATATGGTCCTTGACTAGTCTCTCAAAGCACTTCATGATGACGGAAGTGAGTGCTACGGGCGGTAGTCGTTTAGCTCAGTTACCTTAGCTTTCTTGGGAACAGGAACAATGGTGGCCCTCTTGAAGCATGTGGGAACAGCAGACTGGTATAGGGATTGATTGAATATGTCCGTAAACACACCGGCCAGCTGGTCTGCGCATGCTCTGAGGGCGCGGCTGGGGATGCCGTCTGGGCCTGCAGCCTTGCGAGGGTTAACACGTTTAAATGTCTTACTCACCTCGGCTGCAGTGAAGGAGAGACCGCATGTTTTCGTTGCAGGCCGTGTCAGTGGCAATGTATTGTCCTCAAAGCGGGCAAAAAAGTTATTTAGTCTGCCTGGGAGCAAGACATCCTGGTCCGTGACTGGGCTGGGTTTCTTCTTGTAGTCCGTGATTGACTGTAGACCCTGCCACATGCCTCTTGTGTCTGAGCCATTGAATTGAGATTCCACTTTGTCTCTGTACTGACGCTTAGCTTGTTTAATAGCCTTGCGGAGGGAATAGCTGCATTGTTTATATTCGGACATATTACCAGACACCTTGCCCTGATTAAAAGCAGTGGTTCGCGCTTTCAGTTTCACGCGAATGCTGCCATCAATCCACGGTTTCTGGTTTGGGAATGTTTTTATCGTTGCTATGGGAACGACATCTTCGACGCACGTTCTAATGAACTCGCACACCGAATCAGCGTATTCGTCAATATTTCCATCTGACGCAATACGAAACATGTCCCAGTCCACGTGATGGAAGCAGTCTTGGAGTGTGGAGTCAGCTTGGTCTGACCAGCGTTGGACAGACCTCAGCGTGGGAGCCTCTTGTTTTAGTTTCTGCCTGTAGGCAGGGATCAGCAAAATGGAGTCGTGGTCAGCTTTTCCGAAAGGGGGCGGGGCAGGGCCTTATATGCGTCGCGGAAGTTAGAGTAACAATGATCCAAGGTTTTACCACCCCTGGTTGCGCAATCGATATGCTGGTAAAATTTAGGGAGTCTTGTTTTCAGATTAGCTTTGTTAAAATCCCCAGCTACAATGAATGCAGCCTCCGGATAAATGGTTTCCAGTTTGCAAAGAGTTAAATAAAGTTCGTTCAGGGCCATCGATGTGTCTGCTTGGGGGGATATATACGGCTGTGATTATAATCGAGGAGAATTCTCTTGGAAGATAATGCGGTCTACATTTGATTGTGAGGAATTCTAAATCAGGTGAACAGAAGGATTTGAGTTCCTGTATGTTTCCTTCATCACACCATGTCTCGTTAGTCATGAGGCATACGCCCGCCACTCTTCTTACCAGAAAGATGTTTGTTTCTGTCGGCGTGATGCGTGGAGAAACCCGTTGGCTGCACCGCCTCGGATAGCGTCTTCCCAGTAAGCCATGTTTCTGTGAAGCAGAGAACGTTGCAGTCTCTGATGTCCCTCTGGAATGCTACCCTTGCTCGGATTTCGTCAACCTTGTTGTCAAGAGACTGGACATTGGCAAGAAGAATGCTGGGGAGTGGTGCGCGATGTGCCCTTTTTCGGAGTCTGACCAGAACACCGCCTCGTTTCCCTCTTTTTCGGAGTCGTTTCCTTGGGTCGCTGCATGCGATCCATTCCGTTGTCCTGTTTGTAAGGCAGAACACCGGATCCGCGTCGCGGAAAACATTTTCTTGGTCGTACTGATGGTGAGTTGGCGCTGATCTTATATTCAGTAGTTCTTCTCGACTGTATGTAATGAAACCTAAGATGACCTGGGGTACTAATGTAAGAAATAACACGTAAAAAAACAAAAAACTGCATAGTTTCCTAGGAACGCGAAGCGAGGCGGCCATCTCAGTCGGCGCCGGACTGAGATGATAATAATATCTGAGACTATAATAATATCTAGTCTACAACCACTCTCCTCTTGTCTCTATAATAATATCTAGTCTATAACCACTCTCCTCTCGTCTCTATAATAAAATCTAGTCTATAACCACTCTCCTCTTGTCTCTATAATAATATCTAGTCTATAACCACTCTCCTCTTGTCTCTCCTCCATCTCTATAACAATATCTAGTCTATAACCACTCTCCTCTTGTCTCTCCTCTTGTCTCAATAATATCTAGTCTATAACCACTCTCCTCTTGTCTCTCCTCCATCTCTATAATACTATCTAGTCTATAACCACTCTCCTCTTGTCTCTCCTCTTGTCTCAATAATATCTAGTCTATAACCACTCTCCTCTTGTCTCTCCTCTTGTCTCAATAATATCTAGTCTATAACCACTCTCCTCTTGTCTCTCCTCCATCTCTATAATACTATCTAGTCTATAACCACTCTCCTCTTGTCTCTCCTCTTGTCTCAATAATATCTAGTCTATAACCACTCTCCTCTTGTCTCTCCTCCATCTCTATAATACTATCTAGTCTATAACCACTCTCCTCTTGTCTCTCCTCTTGTCTCAATAATATCTAGTCTATAACCACTCTCCTCTTGTCTCTCCTCCATCTCTATAATACTATCTAGTCTATAACCACTCTCCTCTTGTCTCTCCTCCATCTCTATAATACTATCTAGTCTATAACCACTCTCCTCTTGTCTCTATAATAATATCTAGTCTATAACCACTCTCCTCTTGTCTCTCCTCTTGTCTCAATAATATCTAGTCTATAACCACTCTCCTCTTGTCTCTCCTCCATCTCTATAATACTATCTAGTCTATAACCACTCTCCTCTTGTCTCTCCTCCATCTCTATAATACTATCTAGTCTATAACCACTCTCCTCTTGTCTCTCCTCTTGTCTCTCCTCTTGTCTCTCCTCTTGTCTCTCCTTCGTCTCTATAATAATATCTAGTCTATAACCACTCTCCTCTTGTCTCTCCTCTTGTCTCTCCTCTTGTCTCTCCTCTTGTCTCTCCTCTTGTCTCTCCTTCGTCTCTATAACAATATCTAGTCTGTAATCACTCTCCTCTTGTCTCTATAATAATATCTAGTCTATAACCACTCTCCTCTTGTCTCTATAATAATATCTAGTCTATAACCACTCTCCTCTTGTCTCTATAATAATATCTAGTCTATAACCACTCTCCTCTTGTCTCTATAATAATATCTAGTCTATAACCACTCTCCTCTTGTCTCTATAATAATATCTAGTCTATAACCACTCTCCTCTTGTCTCTATAATAATATATAGTCTACAACCACTCTCCTCTTGTCTCTATAATAATATCTAGTCTATAACCACTCTCCTCTTGTCTCTATAATAATATCTAGTCTATAACCACTCTCCTCTTGTCTCTATAATAATATCTAGTCTATAACCACTCTCCTCTTGTCTCTATAATAATATCTAGTCTATAACCACTCTCCTCTTGTCTCTATAATAATATCTAGTCTATAACCACTCTCCTCTTGTCTCTATAATAATATCTAGTCTATAACCACTCTCCTCTTGTCTCTATAATAATATCTAGTCTATAACCACTCTCCTCTTGTCTCTATAATAATATCTAGTCTATAACCACTCTCCTCTTGTCTCTATAATAATATCTAGTCTATAACCACTCTCCTCTTGTCTCTATAATAATATCTAGTCTATAACCACTCTCCTCTTGTCTCTATAATAATATCTAGTCTATAACCACTCTCCTCTTGTCTCTATAATAATATCCAGTCTATAACCACTCTCCTCTTGTCTCTATAATAATATCTAGTCTATAATCACTCCCTCTATTTGCATCCATCTCCCCCTCCACCCCCACTCCCTTCTCTCGCTAATGAATAGCCCCCCAACACACACTCCTGGTTGAACAGATAGGATAGGGGCACACACTCTTGGTTGAACAGAGAGGATAGGGACACACACTCCTGGTTGAACAGAGAGGATAGGGACACACACTCTTGGTTGAACAGAGAGGATAGGGACACACACTCCTGGTTGAACAGAGAGGATAGGGACACACACTCCTGGCTGAACAGAGAGGATAAGGACACACACTCCTGGTTGAACAGAGAGAATAGGGACACACACTCCTGGTTGAACAGAGATGATAGGGACACACACTCTTGGTTGAACAGAGAGGATAGGGACACACACTCCTGGTTGAACAGAGAGGATAGGGACACACACTCCTGGTTGAACAGAGAGGATAGGGACACACACTCCTGGTTGAACAGAGAGGATAGGGACACACACTCCTGTCCCCTTATTCCCCTCCTGTCTAAAGCCGATTAAACCTCAACATCACATTAACAGCAGTCCTAAATCACACACATTACAATAACATGTATGAGTCCATGTGTATGGCGAGGGGGGACAGGGACAGACAGGAAGCAGTGGGATAGAGAGAGAAAAGAGAGAGAGATCCAGGTCTCAGGCATCCATCAAACCTAATGCTTCTATTACAGTTAGTCAGAGACACGCTAACACTAATGTAAATGGTGATACAGACTGGCATACTAGTGTGTTTACGGTCCTTTACACACACACACACACACACACACACACACACACACACACACACACACACACACACACACGCACACACGCACACACAGGGGTGTGCAGAATGCAAACACAGTAACAGTTTCTGGTGGCGTAACCTCTGGTAAGGAGTACAGATTGAATACTTTCCCATTTTAAATAGATAGTCAGTCTCTCTCTCTCTCTCACTCTCTCCCTCTCTCTCTCTCTCCTACTATATTCAGTTCCCCACAGAAGAGAAGGAGAGAGCATTATATCTTGTGAATAGGGCATTTATCTGGTGTTATAGCATCAACATCACTGATCTGAGATGCGCCCTGGGAGAAATGTAGAAATGAATAGAAATCATTCAGTGGTTCCATTAAAAGCCAAGAGTATCACCCAACATGCACGCACACGCACATGTGTGCACTCAAACATATACAGACACACACAACAGGGTCTATTAAAGTAGAACAGGAAAAGGCACACTCTTTACAGGGCATTAGTTGTGGCAGGGCTATGGAGGTGAGAAGAATATAAATATAATATTAGACAGTATATCTTCCTCTGGGCCTCTGAAACCCCACCCTGGGAGATAAGGATGTTTACATAGTCCCTGACACAAAGCAGGAAGTACATTAGGCTGAGGTGGACCCAGTGTCCCAGTGTCTTTAAAACACTTCTATTATCCTGGATAAAGCCTTATGGTGTGTCTGAGTGTTACCCTCCATAGCATGGTGCCTGGTACAGAATAAGGCAGGGTCACAGCAAAGAGCTAACACACACACACACACAGAAAAGAATGGTTCTAAATAGTACCAGATAGGTGTTATTTGGCTTGTAACCATAGCGGAACCCTTTTTGGGGCTATATAGAAGCCTTTTTTGAAGGTTCTATAAACAATCATACTCATACGGTTCTAAATGGAACCAGTATAGAACTATAAAGAACATGTTCCTAAGGTTCTATAAAGAACCATTAAAAAAGGTTCTATATAGCACCAAAAAAGGGTTCCTCTGTCACACCCTGATCTGTTTTACCTGTCTTTGTGATTGTCTCCACCCCCCTCCAGGTATCACCCATCTTCCCCATTATCCCCTGTGTATTTATACCTGTGTTTTCGGTTTGTCTGTTTCCAGATCATTTTGTTTTGTCAAGCCTACCTGCGTTTTTCCCTCTGCTCCTGTCTCTTGATTGTTCTTGTTTCCTAGTTCCTGGTGTTGATCATTCTGCCTGCCCTGACCCTGACCCTGAGCCTGCCTGCCGTCCTGTACCTGAGCCCCACCTATCTAGATTACTGACCTCTGACTGCCCTGGACCTGCATTTTGCCTGCCTCTGTTCGATTAATAAACTGTTGTTACTTCGACGTTGTCTACATCTGGGTCTTACCTGAAACCTGATAGTACGAACTGGCCATGACTGACCCAGCAGACACAGACCAGCTCTGCAATGCCATCTCCTCCCAAGGAGCTACCATCAGGAGGCATGAGGATTAGATTCGTGGCCTTTTTGGAGGGGTTCCACACCTTGGCCGAATGCCATGACCGGGCGTTGGACATCTTACTGGAGCAATTCCGCAGGTTGGCTGGGAGGCAGCCTAGTACGACGGTAACCTCACAGCCTCTCAGTAACTCGGATGTTAGCAGCCCCGCCTCACCGGTCACTCCGCCTTCCCGGGATCCCCGCTTAATTCCCCTGGAACGCTTCAATTGAGAACCTGTCGGGTGTTTCTAGCTCAGTGTGCCCTCATCTTCGAGTTTCAGCCCTCCTCCTTCCCCCGTAACTTATCACGCTGATGTCTGGGAGGGTGCACGCCTGGGCTACAGCTGTATGGGAGCAACAGCCAGTCATTTGGGTCAGTCTGGAGGAGTTTGTGGGAGAGATAAAGAAGGTATTTGATGCCCCAGTCTCTGGGAAAAAGGCTGCCTGGAAGCTACTCCAGCTTCAGCAGGACTCCCGCAGTGTGGCAGACTATGAACCTGGAAGCTACTCCAGCTTCAGCAGGACTCCCGCAGTGTGGCAGACTATGAACCTGGAAGCTACTCCAGCTTCGGCAGGACTCCCGCAGTGTGGCAGACTATGAACCTGGAAGCTACTCCAGCTTCGGCAGGACTCCCGCAGTGTGGCAGAATATGCGGTGGATTTCCGCACGTTGGCAGCTGAGAGTGCCTGGAACCAAGAAGCGATGTTCGACATGTTCGTACGTGGAGTCTCGGAGGAGATCAAGTACGAGCTTGTAGCCTGAGAATTACCGATGGATCTCGATGGCGGCACTGGCTGGAGGGGGTGGAACATCCGTTCATTGTGTGGACTGACCACAAAAACCTTGAGTATTTCTGCACCGCCAAGTGCCTCAATTCCAGGCAAGCTAGATTGGCCCTGCTGCTCAACTTCTCCCTCTCCTACCGGCTGGGATCCAATAATGTCAAGCCGGATGCGCTGTCACGCCGCTATTGCCCCATGACTACTACCTCGGGACCCGAGACCTTCCTTCCCACTTCGTGCCTGGCGACAGCACTTAGCTGGGGAATAGGGACGCAGGTCCGTGAGGTGCAGTGTTCCCAGCCTAACTCCGGAGGGGGGGACTTTGTCATGGGTCTGCCTCGTCTGATGGCAACACAGCCCCCGCTCTTCCCTGAGCAGGAAGAAGAGGTCGGCATACCTTCTGCCCAGATGTTTGTCCGCTGCTGTCGTCATACCTGGAGGAGAGCCCGGTTGGCCCTCCTAAAGACCACCTCCAGGTATTGACAACAAGCAGATCGCCACCGGATCCCCGGCTCCCCGGGAATTGGCTGTGGCAGAAGGTATGGCTGTCCACCCGGGATCTGCCCCTCCGGGTCGAATTCCGAAACCTCTACCCCTGGTTTATCGGCCCGTTTCCCATCTCCAAAGTCATTAGCAGCTCTGCTGGTCTTCTTCTGTTGCCCCGTACCCTTCGTCTACATCCTGCCTTTCATGTGTCCAGAGTTAAACCCATGTCTCACAGCTCTTTGTCTCATGTTTCCTCTGCTCCTCTCTCTCGATTGTTCCTGTTTCCTAGTTTTCCCGATGTTGGCCATTCTGCCTGCCCTGACCCTGAGCCTGCCTGCCATCCTGTACCTTTGCCCCACCTATCTGGATTACTGACCTCTTGACCTGCCTTTTGCCTGCCCCTGTTCGATGAATAAACTGTTGTTACTTTGACATTGTCTGCATCTGGTCTTACCTGAACCGTGATAACCTATATGTTTACGACCCTTTTTTGGGGTAGGTAGGACATTTTTTAAGGTTCAACAAAGAACCTTCTCAATCTGAAAGGTTCTTTGTAGATCCTTTTGAAGAACCGTACAGTTTTTTTTATTCTGGTCAGCCATATTATATTCCAAAGGTGTTATTACTGTGTTAATTGACAAGTTGAATCAAGTGAGCTACCTCTGGATCAGCTGGGGGTCCCTGAGGAGAGAATTGAGAACCACTGACTGATTTAGTCAACCATTCTCAATAGACACAAGACACTGTCACTAACCATAGTCATATAACACGTGATAGCATAACACACCACATGAGATGAACTAGAATGACACTCTCACTAACAAAAAGAGCTGTGACCAAACCATGCCCCAAAATATTCAAATGAGCCAATTCCCCTACATTTGAATTATCACTAAAAGAGAAAAGAACCCTTTTGTGAACTGTAAAGAACCATTGAAGAGCTTAAAGGGTGATTTGAGTCATTATAGTTCCACATAGAACCATCACCCTTCCTAATATAACCAACTTTTTTTGGGGTGTGTAGAGTACATACACAGACACACACACACTACACTCTCTCCAGATCAGTCTAGGGTTACAGTGGAGGGCAGTCTGGATTGCGCTGTGTTTAAGACCAGTTAAACTTAATGACCTCCTTCATCCTCCTAGCCTATTAAATAAACTACAACATTAGTCCGCCAAATGAAGTTTGGCCTTTTACGTTTGCCCTCGGGGATGTGGCGGTTTTATCAGGAAGTGATAAAAGGTAGATCATCTCACGCCCACTCGAGGAGAAGATGGGTTGGTTTTAACAATGGAAAGGACCCGACACCATACAGCTGATATGAGACAATCTTACTCTAGCCCTGCAGTACGCATTTAATAGGGAAAGTTGCCTAATGGTATAGTCTTTTAATGAGATGAAATGGTTCTATGGTATATTGTGATAGGTTTAATAGAGAAATGTCCCTGCTTATGACGCAGCCCTGACGAGCATAGATTCCTTGTCTTTACTGGGTTGGTGTAAAGCAGGAGTGAACATACATTATCTGGTACACTACGGCTGCTGTGTCTGCTGGTTCTTAACCTTGTGTTTCAATCAGAGACTGATTAACACCTGGGTAACCATGTGGTTGAAATATCTGGCCAATCAATGATAGCATGTGTTTTGTTTTTCCACCAAACTAAAAGAAGCAGTAAAACAACCCTGGAGACCACGGGTGAAAGCCAGATGTTGCCCATAGATCGGAGGAGTCCACTATGGTCCTATTGTCCGTCCTTCCCCTCTAATCAGGGATTGATTCAGACCAGGGACATTTTACACCAGGTGAGTGGTGAGCTAATCAGCAACACTAAATCAGTCATTTAACTACAAGATAGAAGAGAAAACCAGCAAGAATGGAGCCCACAAGAAATGGAGATGTGGTCCCGTGTTGTAAAGACTTCTACACCAGGGCTTTTGTGTTTCAGAGTTTACTGACGCCAAACAACTGATCCAGGATAATGTCTTTTGTCACCCCCCCCCTAATGGTTAAGGTTGGGATAGGGAACACTACCCACTATCAGACCTGTGTGTCACACAAAATTACTTCCCCGTTGTTTTTGACGAGTCACTGACACTCCATTACTGTGAACATGGGGAAAAGGACCTCAAGCAGTTGTAAATGTGTGTGTGTGTTGTGTGTGTGTGTGTGTGCATGCATGCGTATGTGTTATTGTGTGTGTGTGTTTTGCCAGTACATTTGATTGAAGTGTAATTCCAGTAGGCGTATTGTACCTCTTATGAGCCCAGCATGTTTTCTGTCAGAACTGAGGTGCTTTAACGTCAAATAAACAAGGAAGTGGAGATATTCTTCCAAACTGTCATATAGACACAGAGGACAAGAGGTTTACGCACACTGAGAAAAAGAGAGCGAGAAGGGAAAGACAGAGAGAGAAGAGAGGGAAGGAGAGAGGGACAGTGGGAGAGAAAAAGCTATTCTATGTTAAATGTAACAATTTGCTTGCTTCCTTGCTCTCTCTCGCTTGCTCTCAAATCTCTCTCTCTATATCCCTTCTCTATGTCATTAGCCGGGTGCTCTGTATTTATAACCTCCATAAAGTTTTTATGGCCCCAACCATTACATGG
>NW_027039179.1:0-27500 GCF_034236695.1 Oncorhynchus nerka | reverse complement strand
CTCTTTGACCTCTCTGATGGACAGAGAGTCTCTTCTCTGGAGGATGGAGGCCCGCCACTGCTTAGGACGACACTCCTGGGAGTCACACACACACACGAACACACACAATACAACATGGGGCTATAGTGCTATTGACACTGAGACACATGAAATCATCATAACATAGAGAACAGGTTGGATTGTTATCTCATGAACACCAACAACAGCAATGGAAGTTCTGTTGAGGTGGCCTATGCATGATGTCTTTGATTTCTGCATTGGTCACATACTGAATTTGTCAACGCTAAGTTGCTTTGGATAGTGGCATCTATTACAGTTAAGGACATTGGGGAAGAGGAGACCAAACAGAGTCATTATATTATCTAGACAGTAGAGAGGACTGGAAAGAGAGCAGTGGAATGCATAGTGTATCACTGCCAACTAGAGAGAATCCATATGGGAAGAGTTATCCTACTTATTTGATAGAAGTGTATTGCACTGAACTGGATACTCCAGATTCAATATTCTCCGACTGGTAAAAGGACACGGAATGTCATTTGAAAAGTCTCCATTGGCAAAATAATGTGTTTGTGTGTGTGTGTGGCGTGTATGTGTGTGTGCGTATGTATGTGTGGTTTGTGTGCGTGTGTGTACATAGGCAGAGTGTACATAGGCTCCTCACTCCGGGTACTCTCCTCCCTCTCTGGCAGGGACAACTCTGGCTCAGAGGATTCTATTCCACCATAGCTCGCGGCAACCCTCGGAATTCAATCAGCTCGGCTGCAGAGCAATCCAAATAACTCCAGGTTCCAGCGCTCCCAGTCATTATCCAAGCCTTAATTGAATTCTGGGAAAACCTGGAGGTCGAGTCCGACTGGCTAATCTACCACTGATCTGCCTTTGATTAGTTTGGCCTGGGCCGCTCCCTGGGATGCGTGCTGTGATCCGCAGGCCATGCCTGACCTCAACGGGGAGAACTCAGGTGAGAAAGGTAACTCGAGAGTCAGATAATAGATATCTTAGGCTAAGAGCATTTAGAGGACACACACACACACACTTTTTCTCTCTCTGTATGCTGGGAGTGTTTGGTGCATGCTGGGAATTGTATGAGCGAGTGCGAGTGTTGTCTGAAGTTACATCGCATGTTTTTTCCTTCTTGTCTTGTTTGACTTTTCTTGGTGGTTTTCCTATACAGGTGATTATTTATCTTATTTATTTGTTGTGGAAGAATTAAGATTATTGTTTTTCTTGTGGAAATTGCCCTGGCTTTGGTGGGGATGGCGACCCACATGGGGACGCCGTCCCTGTCACTTCGGCACGGCTTTAAGTGTGTTACTGAAGCTACTGTCACTGTGGAGCAGTTTCTGGTCGCCGTAGGAGAGAAGGTAGGATATGAGAATGTTGCTTATGCGTCACGGATGAATGAAGCGGTGGTGTTTTTTATTAAAGAAGACCATCTTGTTGATCGAATGGTTGAGCATGGTGTACTTCTTAAAGAAGAGTGTCTTGTTGATCGTATGGTTGAGCATGGTGTACTTCTTAAAGAAGAGTGTCTTGTTGATCGTATGGTTGAGCATGGCGTACTTCTTAAAGAAGAGCGTCTTGTTGATCGTATGGTTGAGCATGGTGTACTTCTTAAAGAAGAGTGTCTTGTTGATCGTATGGTTGAGCATGGCGTACTTCTTAAAGAAGAGCGTCTTGTTGATCGTATGGTTGAGCATGGTGTACTTCTTAAAGAAGAGCGTCTTGTTGATCGTATGGTTGAGCATGGTGTACTTCTTAAAGAAGAGTGTCTTGTTGATCGTATGGTTGAGCATGGTGTACTTCTTATAGAAGAGTGTCTTGTTGATCGTATGGTTGAGCATGGAGTACTTCTTAAAGAAGACCATCTTGTTGATCGTATGGTTGAGCATGGAGTACTTCTTAAAGAAGACCATCTTGTTGATCGGATGGTTGAGCATGGTGTACTTCTTAAAGAAGACCATCTTGTTGATCGGATGGTTGAGCATGGTGTACTTCTTAAAGAAGACCATCTTGTTGATCGGATGGTTGAGCATGGTGTACTTCTTAAAGAAGACCATCTTGTTGATCGGATGGTTGAGCATGGTGTACTTCTTAAAGAAGACCATCTTGTTGATCGGATGGTTGAGCATGGCGTACTTCTTAAAGGAATGTTTATTCAAGTTACGCCGCTTTTTTCTCTGTCAACAAGGGTAACGATTTCAAATGTACCACCGTTTATTCCCAATGAGCTATTAGGGGGTTCACGTGGAGCTAGTCTCCCAGGTAGTGGAGAAGATGCCCAGTACAAGTGATTGGGTACAGGAGGGGGTTCATGTGGAGCTAGTCTCCCAGGTAGTGGAGAAGATGCCCATTACAAGTGATGGGGTACAGGAGGGGGTTCACGTGGAGCTAGTCTCCCAGGTAGTGGAGAAGTTCCCAGTACAAGTGATGGGGTACAGGAGGGGGTTCATGTGGAGCTAGTCTCCCAGGTAGTGGAGGAGTTCCCAGTACAAGTGATGGGGTACAGGAGGGGGTTCAGGTGAAGCTAGTCTCCCAGGTAGTGGAGGAGATGCCCAGTACAAGTGATGGGGTACAGGAGGGGGTTCAGGTGGAGCTAGTCTCCCAGGTAGTGGAGGAGTTCCCTGTACAAGTGATTGGGTACAGGAGGGGGTTCAGGTGGAGCTAGTCTCCCAGGTAGTGGAGGAGATGCCCAGTACAAGTGATGGGGTACAGGAGGGGGTTCATGTGGAGCTAGTCTCCCAGGTAGTGGAGGAGTTCCCAGTACAAGTGATGGGGTACAGGAGGGGGTTCAGGTGGAGCTAGTCTCCCAGGTAGTGGAGGAGATGCCCAGTACAAGTGATGGGGTACAGGAGGGGGTTCAGGTGGAGCTAGTCTCCCAGGTAGTGGAGGAGTTCCCAGTACAAGTGATGGGGTACAGGAGGGGGTTCAGGTGGAGCTAGTCTCCCAGGTAGTGGAGGAGATGCCCAGTACAAGTGATGGGGTACAGGAGGGGGTTCAGGTGGAGCTAGTCTCCCAGGTAGTGGAGGAGTTCCCAGTACAAGTGATGGGGTACAGGAGGGGGTTCAGGTGGAGCTAGTCTCCCAGGTAGTGGAGGAGTTCCCAGTACAAGTGATGGGGTACAGGAGGGGGTTCAGGTGGAGCTAGTCTCCCAGGTAGTGGAGGAGTTCCCAGGACAAGTGATGGGGTACAGGAGGGGGTTCATGTGGAGCTAGTCTCCCAGGTAGTGGAGGAGATGCCCAGTACAAGTGATGGGGTACAGGAGGGGGTTCATGTGGATCTAGTCTCCCAGGTAGTGGAGGAGATGCCTGGTATGAGTGATGGGGTACAGGAGGGGGTTCATGTGGAGCTAGTCTCCCAGGTAGTGGAGGAGATGCCTGGTATGAGTGATGGGGTGCAAGTGGGGAGTGTTGAGAGGGATGTGCCTGAGGGGAGTCAGGGGTCTGTGGCCTCAGTTAAGGAGGATCAGGAGAAGGATATGGATAGCAGCTGGTGACAATTTACAATCTGGAGGTAAATGGGTTCCTGGATCAGACATTTGGGAAATCTGTCAAATTGGCTGATTTTTTTCTGTGTTGCTAAGTTTGTGAGGTCAGCTGTGATGTTACAGAAGATGGTGGGGTTAGACCAGTTGAGTGAGAAGAAGCGTTTTCGCTTGAGGAATGTGTTACTGCTGTTACGGCTGCAAAAGGTGGTGGGAAACGTGGTCAGGTTCAGTGAAAATTAAAACAATGAGGATGATCATGACTCATAGGGTGTTTTTTTCTCTTTGTCTGGTTTCTCTGTGGTTTCTTCTGCTTTCTTTTCTCTTTTCTAGATGGAGGTACTAAGGGTGGGTTCTCTCAATATTAATGGGGGAAGGGACAGGAATAAGAGGGCTTGGGTATTAGAAGTAATAAAACAGAAAAGGCTTAATGTAGTTTTCCTACAGGAGACACATATTGATGAGGCTATTGAGGTGGACTGGGGTATGTGATGGGAGGGGCAGCATATACTCAGTCATGGTACTAATTTCAGTGCTGGGGTGGCCATCTTGTTTTCCTTAGGCTTAGGGTGTGACTGTGGTATCTGCAACAGAGATTGTCAAGGGTCAGGTTTTATTGGTCAAGGTGGATGTTATGGAGTTTCTGTTTATTTTGTTTTGAATGTTTATGCTCCTATTGACGGTACAGAGCGTATTGCTGTATTTGATCAAATAAAGGAAACCTTAAGACAGTGTGACCAAGAGGGGTGTATGGTTTTAGGGGGGGACTGGAACTGTACAGTGGATTTTACTGTTGATCACACCGCTGAAGAACAGGTTGTATATGTATCTGATCACTACTGTAGTAGGGTTGGAAGGTTAGACAGGTTGTATGTATCTGATCACTACTGTAGTAGGGTTGAAGGTTAGACAGGTTGTATGTATCTGATCACTACTGTAGTAGGGTTGAAGGTTAGACAGGTTGTATGTATCTGATCACTACTGTAGTAGGGTTGAAGGTTAGACAGGTTGTATGTATCTGATCACTACTGTAGCAGGGTTGGAAGGTCAGACAGGTTGTATGTATCTGATCACTACTGTAGTAGGGTTGGAAGGTTAGACAGGTTGTATGTATCTGATCACTACTGTAGTAGGGTTGAAGGTTAGACAGGTTGTATGTATCTGATCACTACTGTAGTAGGGTTGGAATGTTAGACAGGTTGTATGTATCTGATCACTACTGTAGTAGGGTTGAAGGTTAGACAGGTTGTATGTATCTGATCACTACTGTAGTAGGGTTGGAAGGTTAGACAGGTTGTATGTATCTGATCACTACTGTAGTAGGGTTGGAAGGTCAGACAGGTTGTATGTATCTGATCACTACTGTAGTAGGGTTGGAAGGTTAGCCAGGTTGTATGTATCTGATCACTACTGTAGTAGGGTTGGAAGGTTAGACAGGTTGTATGTATCTGATCACTACTGTAGTAGGTTTGGAAGGTTAGACAGGTTGTATGTATCTGATCAATACTGTAGTAGGGTTGGAAGGTTAGACAGGTTGTATGTATCTGATCACTACTGTACTAGGGTTGAAGGTTAGACAGGTTGTATGTATCTGATCACTACTGTAGTAGGGTTGAAGGTTAGACAGGTTATATGTATCTGATCACTACTGTAGTAGGGTTGAAGGTGTGATATTACTCCTGTGGGTTTTTCTGATCATCATAAGGTGTCTGTTGATATCCACTTGTCCTGTCTACGAACGTCATCACCTTATTGGTATCTTAATGTTAAATTGTTACATTATGTCATGTTTTGGGAAAGGTGTTTGTTGTTTTGGGAAAAATTCAGGTTTACAAAAGGGAATTTTGAGTCCTTGAGACAATGGTGGGAGGTTGGGAAGGCCCAAATACAATTGTTTGTCAACAGTATACTGATAACTTGTTTCTGATAAGAGATGTTTTAGACATTTGTAAACTTCTTTGGATCAGGAGAAGGCCTTTGACCGTGTAGACCACCAGTAGTCATTCAAAACAATGAAAGCTTTTGGGTTTAGGGATGATTTTTTTTGTCTTGGATGAGTTTACTGTATACTGGGGCCTGGGTGGGGGGTGGTTTGAGCTGCCCCATCCCTGTCCAAAGGGGTATCAGGTAGGGATGCCCAATTTAAGGGCAGTTATATTATCTGGCAATTGAACCAATACTTTGTTTTTTAAGAGCGAGGCTTACTGGTTTCTCTGTGGCTGGGGTAATGAAGGGTCTCACGATAGCACTGTCTGTGTATGCAGATGACGTGATATTTTTTATTACAGGGGGTGAGGATGTTAAGTTTCTCTTAAACGCTTTAAAGGTGTATAGAGTCAATTGGGAAAAGAGCGAATCACTGTGGGCAGGTCAGCTTCAGACGGGGTCCGCACCACAGTTACCAGAGGGGATTCAGTGGGGCTCCGATGTCTTTCAGAAAAAGAACTGGGAGGGTGTAGTGGAGAAAGTGTGAGCCAGACTGTCAACATGGAAATGGGTGCTACCCCAGCTGTCTTATAGGGGAAGGGTGCTGGTAGCCAATAATCTAGCTGCCTCTACCCTGTGGTGCAGACTAATGATTGTACAGCCACTGGGGGGTCTGATACAAGAGCTTCAGAGGACCATTGCCAATTTCTTCTGGTCTGGACAACATTAGATTAAAGCTGTGGCCCTGTACCTGCCACTGCATGAGGGTGGTAAAGGCCTGGTGGACATTTCTTCCAGGATCATGGCTTTCCGGCTTCAAGCAGCCCAGAAACGGTTTTACTGTGACCGTTCTAGCTGGGTCGACACAACCTATACATTGATGAGGGGAGTGGGCCGATTGGGCTTAGACAAGCACATTTTCCTCTTAAAGCTAGAGGGGGGTGATTTGTCTGGCTTGACTCCATTTTATGAGTCTGTTAAGCAGGCTTGGAGAATTCTTGTCAAGTGTCGTAAGACCGGCACCCCACCAGGTATGTGGCTTTTGAAGAGCCTCTTTTTTTACAACACTGCCATCCAGTCCCCGTGCTGTGGGGTCAGCCAGCCTATGTTCATGCATGTTAGGTGTGGGGTGTACCAAGCTGGGTCATCTGATGCGGAGTAGGAGCAGATCGTTGGAGGAACTGGGAGAAAGAGCGGGGATCCGGTCATCTCGTCTACTGAGGAAGGTTGTAGCTGAGGTCTGTAATTCCTTGCCAGTACTTCATCGGCAGAATGTGACTGACACTTCCAATTCGGATCAGTGGATGGAGGGTCTGGATTATGTGTTCCCTGCACTGAATGTTAGTGCTGCAGTGGGGGCATTAGAGGAGGACGTGGGGATGCTGCTTTCCTTCCAAACTCCAGAACTGGGGGAGTTCAAGGCGGTGGGAAAGAAGGACATGTACAAAATCTGTGTAAAACTGTCCCGTGCTTCTTCCCTGGAAGGGGTCAAATGAACGAGATGGGCGGGTGTGCTTGGTCCAGGTGCCTCCCCAAAAGGCTTATTGGTGGTCTTTATACAAATTGCCTATTGAAAAGAGGACAGCTGACCTCCAATGGAGGATAATACATGGATCCATAGCCACCAATATGCATCTGGTACACCTGGATCTTACTGTTGGGGAAGGGTGTCCATTCTGTGCTGAGCCTGAAACTCTGGCACATCTGTTCTGACAGTGTCCCAGGTTGGTCGGGATGATTGACCTGATCCCTAGCTGACTCTCAACTCTGGGAGAGGTTTTCTCTTCCCAACTGTTTATATTTGGGCTAAAGTACAGGTTTAGTTGAAGGGGTTGAAGTTATTTTGCTTAATTTTGCGTCAGGGGCAGCTAAATTAGCAATATGGAAGACCTGAAAGAACAGTATTTGGGGACAGGGGTCTGTGGATGTGGTGGGAATGCTGGAGGGGATGTTGGCAGCAAGACTGAGGGTTGAATTTGACTATTACAAAATGATTAATAACATTGATCTGTTTATGAGGATACTGTGGAGGGAGATTTGGTGTTGTGTTTTTAATTGATATGTAACTATGGTTTTGTGTGAGTGTTGTTGTGTTGTTTGTCCCCAGACCCAATAAAGGTTATTTAAAACTCCCGTGCTCAGTCAGCCCTAGCTGCAGGGTAAGTTCCAGGGTTGAAGGCACGCTGTGCTTGGGGCAGCCCAGGTGTGTTCTCCATTGGCTGGGCAGGAGGCAGTGGATTGTGGGACCCTGCTGGGTCAACTGTGCTGATTAGGGTTGACGGAGAGGTGACGTTTTTCTTTCCCCCATTCACTCTCTATCCATTTTCTCTCATTTTCCTCTCTCTGTCACTGACTCTCTCTCTGTCTTTCTCCCTCTCTGTCTCTCTCTCTGTATCTCTCTCTCTGTCTCTCTCTCTCTCCTCTGTTCTCCTACTTTTCCGTAGGGCAAAGTGAACTATAATATGAAAAGGTTCTCCCCTCATCAGTGTGTGAATAATGAATCCCGTCTCTGTCTCTGTATTCATGTACTGTGTGTTTCTCCTAAGATGACCTCTACACTGATACTGGTGCACTGCAGACAGGTGTCGTGTAATTCTCCTATTATTAACAAATCCCACATGCATAATCTGACCCAGTCTCAGGCTCCCACGGACATAGCTTTCACATTCCATAGAAACAACCAGGAAGTGATCTGAAAACAAAGCCATGAGGCACAATCTTCACCAAGTAAATTCAGACACACACACACACACACACACACACACACAACACACACACGTCTCTCACCTTAAACCAGATGATATGAGGGTCTTTCCCAGGTTCTATGTAGTCCTCTATGTCTGGACAGGTGATGTCTTTGCTCTTGCTGAGTTCGGCCTTCTCCATATGTCTCATGTCAGAGTTGTAGCAGAGGTCTGTGTCGTTCTCAGCCACGTGGAGAGACATGGACACCTTCATACAGTAGGTTGAATTCCTGGAACATACCAGCACAACCAACAGGTCACTGACAAGATTCAGACTATTAGAGAAAATGCATAGTCAAAACAACTCTTTCTATTCCTGATTTACATTAGCTTTCTTTTTTCTCTCTCTGACTATACGTTTTTTACTCCCTCTTCCCATGTCCTCATTCCTCACACACGCACACAAAGACAGGCAAAACATGCAACACACACATTGTCGGAGATAGTGCTAACGACGTGTTCATCAGCTTACTGAAACAATGACGCAGGCTCACGACCACTATTTAATTAATGGAGGGCCATGCAAGCCTGCCCTGGGGATACTAATGACAAAACAGACACCACACACACACACACACACACACACACACACACACACACACACACACACACACACACACACACACACACACACACACACACACACACACACACACACACACACACACACACACACACACACACACACAGAGAGAGAGACAGAGACAGAGACAGAGACAGAGACAGGGGATGGAAGGAGTGGAAGAACCTGCTTAGTCATCACAGTGATGTAATACATTTACATTTACATTTAAGTCATTTAGCAGACGCTCTTATCCAGAGCGACTTACAAATTGGTGCATTCACCTTATGACATCCAGTGGAACAGTAGTGCATCTAAATCTTTTAAGGGGGGTGAGAGGGATTACTTTATCCTATCCTAGGTATTCCTTAAAGAGGTGGGGTTTCAGGTGTCTCCGGAAGGTGGTGATTGACTCCGCTGTCCTGGCGTCGTGAGGGAGTTTGTTCCACCATTGGGGGGCCAGAGCAGCGAACAGTTTTGACTGGGCTGAGCGGGAACTGTACTTCCTCAGTGGTAGGGAGGCGAGCAGGCCAGAGGTGGATGAACGCAGTGCCCTTGTTTGGGTGTAGGGCCTGATCAGAGCCTGGAGTTACTGAGGTGCCGTTCCCCTCACAGCTCCGTAGGCAAGCACCATGGTCTTGTAGCGGATGCGAGCTTCAACTGGAAGCCAGTGGAGAGAGCGGAGGAGCGGGGTGACGTGAGAGAACTTGGGAAGGTTGAACACCAGACGGGCTGCGGCGTTCTGGATGAGTTGTAGGGGTTTAATGGCACAGGCAGGGAGCCCAGCCAACAGCGAGTTGCAGTAATCCAGACGGGAGATAAGGAGTGCCTGGATTAGGACCTGCGCCGCTTCCTGTGTGATGCAGGGTCGTACTCTGCGGATGTTGTAGAGCATGAACCTACAGGAACGGGCCACCGCCCTCTGACAGCACAGGAGCAAGCCTGTGGCATTGAAATGCTGAAGGCTGGGCCTAAATACAGTCAAATGCTGAAGGCTGGGCCTAAATACAGTCAAATGCTGAAGGCTGGGTCTAAATACAGTCAAATAATGAAGGCTGGGCCTAAATACAGTCAAATGCTGAAGGCTGGGTCTAAATACAGTCAAATGCTGAAGGCTGGGCCTAAATACAGTCAAATGCTGAAGGCTGGGCCTAAATACAGTCAAATGCTGAAGGCTGGGCCTAAATACAGTAAAATGCTGAAGGCTGGGCCTAAATACAGTCAAATGCTGAAGGCTGGGCCTAAATACAGTAAAATGCTGAAGGCTGGGCCTAAATACAGTCAAATGCTGAAGGCTGGGCCTAAATACAGTCAAATGCTGAAGGCTGGGTCTAAATACAGTCAAATGCTGAAGGCTGGGCCTAAATATAGTCAAATGCTGAAGGCTGGGCCTAAATACGGTCAAATGCTGAAGGCTGGGCCTAAATACAGTCAAATGCTGAACGCTGGGCCTAAATACAGTCAAATGCTGAAGGCTGGGCCTAAATACAGTCAAATGCTGAAGGCTGGGCCTAAATACAGTCAAATGCTGAAGGCTGGGTCTAAATACAGTCAAATGCTGAAGGCTGGGTCTAAATATAGTCAAATGCTGAAGGCTGGGTCTAAATACAGTCAAATGCTGAAGGCTGGGTCTAAATACAGTCAAATGCTGAAGGCTGGGCCTAAATACAGTCAAATGCAGAAGGCTGGGCCTAAATACAGTCAAATGCTGAAGGCTGGGCCTAAATATAGTCAAATGCTGAAAGCTGGGCCTAAATACAGTCAAATGCTGAAGGCTGGGCCTAAATACAGTCAAATGATGAAGGCTGGGTCTAAATACAGTCAAATGCTGAAGGCTGGGCCTAAATACAGTCAAATGCGGAAAGCTGGGCCTAAATACAGTCAAATGCTGAAGGCTGGGCCTAAATACAGTCAAAAGCTGAAGGCTGGGCCTAAATACAGTCAAATGCAGAAGGCTGGGTCTAAATACAGTCAAATGCTGAAGGCTGGGTCTAAATACAGTCAAATGCTGAGGGCTGGGCCTAAATACAGTCAAATGCTGAAGGCTGGGTCTAAATACAGTCAAATTCTGAAGGCTGGGTCTAAATACAGTAAAATGCTGAAGGCTGGATCTAAATACAGTCGAACGCTGAAGGCTGGGCCTAAATACAGTCAAATGCTGAAGGCTGGGCCTAAATACAGTCAGGTGAATGCACCAATTTGTAAGTCGCTCTGGATAAGAGCGTCTGCTAAATGACTTAAATGTAAATGTAAATGTAAATGCTGAAGGCTGGATCTAAATACAGTCAAATGCTGAAGGCTGGGCCTAAATACAGTCAAATGCTGAAGGCTGGATCTAAATACAGTCAAATGCTGAAGGCTGGGTCTAAATAAAGTCAAATGGCTTCATTTTCTCGTCTACTTTCCTTCAATATGAGTCATTTGAGGAAGCCAGTGGCATAACTGAAACATGGGCTCATTGTCTATAGTGGATGGCTAAGTGATGTCATCACTTCAGATATACAGTACCAGTCAAAGGTTTGTACACAGCTACTCATTCCAGGGTTTTTCTTTATTTGTACTACATTTCTACATTGTAGAAGAATAATGAAGACATCAAAAATATGAAATAACACATATGGAATCATGTGGTAATCAAAAAGTGTTAAACAAATAATAAATATTTTTGAGATTCTTCAAAGTAGCCAACCTTTGACTTCAAATCAAATCAAATGTTATTTGTCACATACACATGGTTAGCAGATGTTAATGCGAGTGTAGCGAAATGCTTGTGCTTCTAGTTCCGACAATGCAGTAATAACCAACAAGTAATCTAACTAACAATTCCAAAACTACTGTCCTATACACAGTGTAAGGGGATAAAGAATATGTACATAAGGATATATGAATGAGTGATGGTACAGAGCAGCATAGGCAAGATACAGTAGATGGTATCGAGTACAGTATATACATATGAGATGAGTATGTAAACAAAGTGGCATAGTTAAAGTGGCTAGTGATACATGTATTACATAAGGATGCAGACGATGATATAGACTTGATGACACCTTTGTACACTCTTGGCATTCTCTCAACCAACTTCACCTGGAATACTTTTCCAACAGTCTTGAAGGAGTTCCCACATATGCTGAGCACTTGTTGCCATTCCCACCACCATCACCCCCATCTCTCTGCCTTGTGTAGCATATGGGGCTGCATTTCGTTACATTAACTTTACTGCTGGCCAGATGCTTCCTTTCAGGCTACATGACAGGCTTTCATATTATAGAGTCAAGTTATGGAAGTAATAAGAGAATCCCCTCTCCCATAGAAACACCTGACCTCCAGACCATAAAACACACACAGCTGAGGCTGTCAGACACTGCACCAGGCTACTAGAGGTATAGCCAACAGGCTGGCTGGAAGGCTCTCTTACTGTGGTACGGAGCAAACTGAGAATAGGTAAAGTAGGATTGGACTGGAAACCGTAACCATATGTTTGATAATGCAATGACAGTGTTATTTAAAATGTTGTGTTTTTATTTAGCCTAAACACACATGCACATGTCCATAAATGCATATTCACACACGTACACGTACACACACACACACACGTACACACACACACACATGTACACCGCCTAAGAGATTCGGAGGTGTAAATGTTGACATGATGAGGGAGATTATCAGAGATGACCTCGTAGCGGAGGGGACACCTGAGCCAATCAGATGGATGGAGTCCCAGGGGTACCAATGAGGGTACTTGTTAAATATTGAAACTAGGGGATCACTGCGGGATCGTGGGACATTTTTTTGTGGTGTTTGATTGATGGACAGTCAGGGGTCGACAATTCGTCCAAACTTTCAAAAACTGTTTCACTCCAACACAGCAAGCTTTAGTCTCCAACTCGTGTTAGCTTCCATTCCCCACACATTAGTATCCCTCACATACGTTCGTTCTCAGAGTAATCACAACAGGAAAACACACAAGCAGACCACTGAGAGATACAGGCTCATTTGAGAGGTGGTGAATTCATTCAGTGGGAGACACGTGCATGGACTACAGAGGTGGAGGGAGATTGTTTAGAGGAGAGAAAACACTGGAGGTGACAGCTTTACATTTACATTAAGTGGGGATGGAGAGAGGGAGAAAGAGAGAGAGGGGGAGAGGGAGAAACAGAAACAATGAGAGAGAAAGAGAGAGGGAGAGAGAGAGGAAGAGCGATAGAGAGAGGGAGTAGAGAGAAACAGAAACAAGGAGAGAGACAGAGAGAGGGGTTAGAGAGAGAAACAGAAATAAGGAGAGAGAAAGAGGAAGAGCTATAGAGAGAGGGGGTAGAGAGAGAAACAGAAACAAGGAGAGAGAAAGAGGAAGAGCTATAGAGAGAGGGGGTAGAGAGAGAAACAGAAACAAGGAGAGATTGTTATGTAGATTAAGTCACCTTCACACATACACTGATGGGAAAATTTGATTCCAGACAGCAAAGGAGAAAAGCGACCAACACACACACACACACACACACACACACACACACACACACACACACACACACACACACACACACACACACACACACACACACACACACACACACACACACACACACACACACCATATCTCCTTCAGGGGAAAACATCTGGAGGGTTTCAATGCTAAGCTGTACTTTCTCCACTGAAGGATTGATCTATATTTAGATATAGCCAACCCAATGTAGCAGCATCCTCCAATGCACCACAATACCGTAAGACTATCTACACCCTCCAAACAGATCATAATAACCAGTCAAACTTCAAGTGAATGGTTGAAAATATGACTAGATTTCAACAATACGATCAGCAATCACTGACAAATCTCTCCCCAGCAGAGATGCTTGGTGGATGTGTTTGGGTCATGTGTGCTAAAATTTGCAACTCAGAAGCTTACCCTCCAACAAAAAGAGAATTGATTTCAGCTCAGTGGCAAATCTCCAAAATGCTTCTCTGATTAGGTTACTGGAGAACTCTTGAATACCCACCATGAATAACATCTGAATACATGAAGCCTTTTAACACTTTAAAACACTGGAGAACATTTCCTAATGCATGTGATCTGCTTGTCTAGTGTCATACACATACACACACATAGAGGACGTTCTCAGTGTGCTGGCCATAGAAAACATTTTAAAGTAAGGGTCAAGTCTTAGAGAGGGAGAGAGTGAAGGAGAGAGTAGGAGGGAGAGAGTGAAGGAGAGAGAAGGAGGGAGAGAGTGAAGGAGAGAGAAGGTAGAGAGTGAAGGAGAGAGAAGGAGGGAGAGAGTATTTTGTTGCCTCCATGCCTATGAGAAACATCCACTTCAGACCCTCTTGACAGAACGACAGAAACACAACCCCTTTGATTCTGACTCAGCCGGAGGAAGAAGGGGGGAAGAGATTGTGAGAGAGAGCGAGTGCGGTAGGAGAAAGAGTTGGAAAGACTCAGCAATCAATATCACAGAGGAGTACGCACGGTTAAAAGTAGAGGGACTAAAAGAGGCTTGTAAGCTAAAAGAGTAAACAATTCCTAGTTTCCCTAGTTTGTCCCTCGTGTCTTACCGTAGCTCTAGTATCCCTACTGTTCCTCCTATCTTACCGTAGCACGCAGGAGTAGACTCGAGCAGTAGAGCACAGTTTGTCCCTCATGTCTTACCGTAGAACGCAGGAGTAGAGGCCCACGTCCTGCAGGTCGGCCGGTCTGAACCAGATGGCGTCCTCCTCCTTGCTCATGCGCACGCCGTTGAAGGAGATGGGCTCCTCGAAGTCTCCGTGGCCCAGGCCAGTGCTGCGGTACCACATGAGGCTGAGGCCCACGCTCTGAGCCTGGCTGTAGTTGGCCCGGATGTAGCCGTAGAATAGGGCACACTTCAGCCTCACCGGCTCTCCCTGCAGCACACGGTACTTCAGGTAATCCACTGACCAGTCTGTACAGAGGTCAACTATGGAGAGAGAGAGAGAGAGAGAAAGAGAAAGAAAAAGAGAGAGAAACAGGATGTTATATTCTATTGAGTTAGCTATCCTCAAGACAGAGGAGAGAGAGTTAAATTCTTTGTAGACAAGTCTGTACAGCTGTCAGCTATGGGGGGGGGGGGGTTACACATGTTTCTATCCTACCATCATTAGTCCCCTCCTCCTCACTCAGTAAACATGGAAACAAAACAACAATGTTGTGCACTGAGCGAGAGAATATTACATCTGGGAAAACAGATTTCAGCTGAATTTCATCAGTGTGGCCTTGGTGGATGCTAAATCGGTGTGTGTGTGTATTTCCGTCTGTGCCACTTTCTGTTCGTATTCTCTCATCTTCTCTCATCCATTTCCATCCTTCTCACAAACGTTTACACCTGGAAAGGTGTATGGAAATATCTCCATCAGTGACGTCCGGACCCCGTAGTGCTGTAGACAGACTACCACTACTGTTTAAAACACCGCCAAGACATCATACACTAAGTGATAGAGGGGAACACAGTTCTTTATTTGGATCCATATTAGCTCAATGTCTCCTCTCTGGACATGGTGGCAGAGAGGTTAACCCACGGCCAGCAATCAGTCTGCGATCACTTGTTTACAAATTTCACTTTGTGTGTGTGTGTGTATATATGTATGTGTGTGTGTTTATATGTGTGTGCGTGTATGTGTGTGTGTCTGTATGTGTGTGTGTGCGTGCGTGCGTGTGTGTGAAGTGCTACAGTAAAGGACCCCTGCTGTGTGCAAGTCTAAGTGATACAGAACCCTCACAGGGACAACTACACTTGTAATTAATGCCCTTAATTACCAGAGCATGTGTGTGTGTTATATGACTGTGTGGGTGTCTGCCCAATTATTCCTCTTAATTAGCAGTAGGCCTCACAAATCTGAGTGTATTTGTATGTGCCTGTCTATGCGTGTGTGTGTGTGTGTGTGTGTGTGTGTGTGTGTGTGTGTGTGTGTGTGTGTGTGTGTGTGTGTACGGGAGAGAGAGAGAGTAATATATTAACTGTGGGATTCTGTCTAATTAACACCCTTAATTATCAGAACAGGCTCCCTTCTGTTGACACGATTGTGAGGTTGTGATAAGCACACACGCACACACACACACACACACACCCCTTTGGAATGTGATTACGTAACCACGGAGGGTGTTTCTGATAAACATGATTGACATTAAGAGATCATTGGGGTTGCTTTAGAAACAGACAGGCAATGTCCTTCTCATTATCCAAATATCATCTCCACACAAATCCTATACAAAGGTTTTATTCTATTGCAGGCATCGCATTGGCCACCTTTGATAATCCAGTAGAGCATTAGATGTATTGGATTGGTTTGAAGGCTATTATTTATGATAATGAAAGTTGCCTTGATTAAGAGACAGAGTCAATGCATGAAGCAGAAATAATCCGTTTTTTTCTGTTTTGACATTAGACTAATTCTTCATTATTAAATGACGACTCTGCCTCTCACTGTAATATCTCTCTAACTCTCTCTTTCCCTCTCCCTCTACCTTTCTACCCCCCCACCATCTTCTCATTCCACATCCTTTCACAGTAATTTCACATTAAAATATCTCAAAATATCCTATATTGCGCAAGCACACAAACAAACACACACACACACACCCACACACACACTGAGTGTTAAATCAACACTGAAAAAGTAGAACCATATACACACTGGAACCAGTGTTAAATGAACACACTGCTTAAAGTAAAACCGTATTTCAATATTTCCCAGAGTGACTGTATATGTTAGGTGACAAAAACATGGTTGTTGCATTCATCCATTTTCAATTTTCTTGGACATCACCAAGTGAAATCCTCAGTGAAGAGGTTATCATAAAAATAACACACAAAAAAAAGTCTTAATGATTCCAAACTTGGAGGTCACTGTTTTTTGGGGGACCTTCAATGCTACAGAATTGTTTTGGTACCCTTCCCCAGATCTGTGTCTCAACACAATCCAGTCTTGGCGCTCTACGAACAATTATTTCTCTTGGCATGGTTTTTGACCTGACATGCACTGTCAACTGTGGGACCTTATATAGACAGGTGTGTGCCTTTCCAAATCATGTCCAATCAATTGAATTTTCCACAGGTGGACTCCAATCAAGTTGTGATCAATGAAAACAGGATGCACCTGAGCTAAATTTTGAGTCTCATAGCAAAACATTTCTAAAAACCTGTTTTTGTGTTGTGCATAGATTGATGAGATTAGAATAAGGCTGTAACGTAACCAATTGTGGAAAAAGGAGTCGGAATACTTAGTTTTGCCCTACAAGGGCCTGAAACTCATACACATCATTGTGGACCAAAACAGTGACCTGCAGGCCTGACATAGCTTGTAAACTGTGAATTTCAGGCCACTGTATTACACTCTGACAATTTGTTATTGCTTGGTTCCTAAAGGAGTACAAACATTTTCTTTGTCCCTTTAGTTACAGGTACATAATACATACTGTAGGGTACCTTGACAGTGACAAAGCCATTTGTGGTCTAACACTTCAACTCACGGGTGGCCCAAAATAATACTGAAAACCACGCCCCCACTAAACAATGCTTCCAATGTAATTTCCCAGTGTGCCTTGCCTTTTTGGTTGAATTTTAGAGTTACCACCCATGACTGTATTTGTTAGTGACAGAGACATGGTTGTTGAATTCATTCATTTTTCAATATTGTAGCCTTCCTATTTGAATGTTGTCATTAAACTTGTGACAATAAATTAGATGTCTCTAATGGCTTATTTTGAGGTCTAATATAACCCCAACACCATGGCCTGACACTAATGGTTTGCAGGCCTCGTGAGTCCATAAGTAAGGCAGTTAACCCACTGTTCCCCGGGCGCCGAAGATGTAGTTCTCGATAAAGGCAGCCCCCAGCACCTCTCTGATTCAGTTGAAGACATTCAGGGTCACACAGTGTTTCTTGGTAGTCCTAAACAAATGTATTTTGAAACATACAGTAAGTATATACCTCACACAAGGAAGACACTGTAACATGTTAGAGTTGAAATGTATTACATTTTGAGTTTGTGTCCCAATATTACACTTTATATACATCACAGAAGACTGAAATATAACAAAACAATTTGACATAGAAACATTGAATTTTCGGCATCATTTCCCACCCAATGTTCATTAATTATGAAATTATTGCAAATATGAATAACATTCCAACCATGAAGCCACTAGAGTGCGCTTTGGTCATTCAACTGCAGGAAAGGGGTACTCATCAATTTAAATTCAGGCTGTAACACACCAACATGTGGAAATAGTCAAAGGGTGTGAGTACCTTCTGAAGACACTGTATGCGTGAAACTCAACCAGTTGGATCAACTTAATGACAGGCTGACATTTCCTACCACATTCCCACCATGCCAGCCAGAGAAATCAATGTGTCTGCAGAAAAAGGAATACTACAGCCCAGACCTCTCACTGTCTCTCTCCCTACACCATTCACACCAGACACTTCTGTATAGAGAACTACAATACTTGTATTTATCACCCCCTTCTGCTAATTCACCTATAGTATTCCAGCATATCACAAAACATCATGATCTACTGTGGTCCACACCTCCTTCTCTCTATCAGTCCCAGGAACAAACGCACGCACGCACGCACGCACGACGCACGCACGCACGCACGCACGCACGCACGCACGCACGCACGCACGCACGCACGCACGCACGCACGCACGCACGCACGCACGCACGCACACACACACACACACACACACAGTGTTCTGAGCCTTAGTACTGTCATAGAGTACCATCTGCCACTTCACTGTAGTACAAAATTCAGAGTGCCATGACCTAATACGTCTACCTGGAATATACGGGAAGGCCGCCGGACCAGACGGAATACCGGAGTGTGTTCTCAAAGCATGTGCAGACCAGCTGGCAAGTGTGTTCGTGGACATTTTCTATCTTTCCTTGTCCCAGTCTGTAATCCCAACATGTTTCAAGCTGACCACCATTGTCCCTGTTCCCAAGATCTCCAAGGTAACCTGTCGAAATGACAATCGCCCTCTAGCACTCACATCTGTAATTATAAAGTGCTTTGAAAGGCTGGTCATGACACATGTCAACAACATCATCCCAGACACCCTGGACCCACTCCAATTTGCATACTTACCCAACAGATCCACAGTGCAATCTCAATTGCACTTCACACTGCCCTCTCGCACCTGGACAAGTTGGGAAATAACTTTGTGAGAATGCTGTTTATAGACTACAGCTCAGTGTTCAACACCATAGTCCCCTCAGAGCTCATCACCAAGCTTGGGACCCTGGGACGGAACACCTCCCACTGCAACTGGATCCTGGACTTCCTGAAGGGCCAGTCCCATGTGGTGAGGATAGGCAACAACACCTCCGCCATGCTGACCATCAACATCGAGTCCCCTTTCGGGTGTGTGCTTAGTCAGTTCCTGTACTCCCTGTTCACTCACTGCTGTGTGGCCAGGCACGACTCCAACACCATCATCGAGTTTGCTGATAGGACAACAGCTCCCTCACCATCAGTACAACCACGGAGATGATCGTGGACAACAGGAGATAGACGGGAGAGCACGCCCCCATTCCCATCGACGAGGCTGTAGTGTGGGTCGAGAGCTTCAACCTCCTTGACATCCATATCACTATGGATGGTCCACAAACAACCGCACAGCAGGGTTTCCATCAGAAAAATGTGGCAGGCAGCATTTTATTTATAGAGAGCCATATGCATTTGTTGCGTAACCTGATTAGGGCGTCCTACCACGATGCTCAGAATGACAGAAATCACACTTGGATTATGGTTATTCATCTTAACATAACATGCAGCTCAAGCATACAACAGTATTTCTTACCGAATTCCATGAGAACTTTGAAGATGTTATAATGACTGTCACATGATCCACCTCTATGCAGACGACACCATTCTGTATACATCTCGCCCTTCTTGGGACACTGTGTTAACTAACCTCCAAACAAGCTTCAATGCCATACAACACTCCTTCCATGGCCACCAACTGCTCTTAAACGCTAGTAAAAATAAATACATGCTCTTCAACCGTTGCTGCCTGCACCCGCCCACCCGACTAGCATCACTACTCTGGACGGTTCTGACTATATGTGGACAACTACAAATACCTAGGTGTCTGGCTAGACTGGAAACTCTCCTTCCAGACTCATATTAAACATCTCCAATCCAAAATCAAATCTAGAATCTGCTTCCTATTTCACAACAAAGCCTCCTCCTTCACTCACGCTGCCAAACTTAGGAAAACTGACTATCCTACCGATCCTTGACTTCGGCGATGTCATCTACATAATAGCTTCCAATACTCTACTCAGCAAACTGGATGCAGTCTATCACATTGCCATCTGTTTCGTTACCAAAGCCCCTTATACCACCCACCACTGCGACCTGTATGCTCTATTTGGCTGGCCCTCGCTACATATTCGTTGCCAGATCCACTGGTAAAGCTCTGCCTTATCTCAGCTCACTGGTCACGATAACAACACCCACCCATAGCACGTGCTCCAACAGGTATATCTCGCTGGTCATCCCCAAAGCTAACACCTCCTTTGGCCGTCTTTCCTTCCAGTTCTCTGCTGCCAATGACTGGAACGAATTGCAAAAATTGCTGAAGCTGGAGACTTATATTTCCCTCACTAACTTTAAACATCAGCTGCCTGAGCAGCTAACTGATCGCTGCAGCTGAACATAGTCCATCTGTAAATAGCCCACCCAATCTATCTACCTCATCCCCATATTGTTTTAAATGTACTTTTCTGCTCTTTTGCACACCAGTATCACTACTTGCACATCATCATCTGCTCATCTATCACTCCAGTGTTAATCTGCTACTTCGCTACTATGGCCTATTTATTGCCTTACCGCCTCACGCCATTTGCACACACTGTATATAGACTTTCTTTTTTCTATTGTGTTATTGACTGTACGCTTGTTTATTCCATGTGTAACTCTGTGTTGCTCTTTGTGTCGCACTGCTTTGCTTTATCTTGGCCAGGTCGCAGTTGTAAATGAGAACTTGGTGTCAACTATCTTGCCTGGTTAAATGAAGGTGAAATAAAAATAACGAAAAATATTTTAGATGAGTAAGGAATAGCAAAATCACTAGCCTATATCAATCTAATTTCCCCCATAGTAGAATATTTGACCTATTTCAGCTTGTCGTTCTGTGCAATAAAGAAATAGCCTGTTCCAAACCGACTCTGGGATAGTTGTGACTACATGATACATTTGTTTTTTAAAGCATTCAGGCTGATACAACAGATCAGAACAGGCGTCCAGTGTATTTTCCGTTTTGTTTGTAGCTAGCTACAGCTTGTTTGGCCCGTTGTGTCAAGTGACTGCGGGTTATACTGTCCGTGTGCAGAAAGTAGTCCATCACAACTTTTTCCCAGTGATCTTTGTCAGTAGCGCCTGCAAAATTCAGTGCAGAAATGTTGTTGAGAGCAGTAGCAACACTTTTGCAGTTCTCCGTGGCTAACGTTTTTTCTTTCAAAAAAGCACCGGTAGCAAGGATTATCTACACATGAGCAGCTCATGTTATAGACAGATCATGGCTAGCGGGAAGGTTCCTGTCTTTTTCCGTGGCTAAACCAACTACTCGTAATTTAAAATTGTATTAATATTTACAGATGGCATACACGTTTGTTATTAAGGCACATTAAAGCTGACATGATGGTAAAGGCCCATGGGCCACAACCTCTCATGCGATGCTACACCAGTTGGTCACATGGCGGTGCTTTAACAAGCGATTAAAAACGCAAACTTTGAAAGCTCACGCCCCTCACCCTGACATTCGGTATGTAGGTCCCTCTCCCCACAAGCAACACATTTTACTCAAGGACCAATAAAGTCTGCAATGAAGAAAATTCCACCTTTTTGCATTTTGAGAAAAACACTTAAAACGCTACTCTGGCAACGAACGACTGATCGGCACGAAACTTGATATCGGCTATCTATGGACCAAGGTCTCTCAACACACTATTTCCCAGGCTAGTATGTCAAACAACATGGCTGCTACTGACCAATAAATATTCACATAGGCGTGTCTCACACATAAATGCCTATAAATCAGTCATGGATATTCGTCATGGATAGTCATGGATATTCAAACTGTCCAGTTTGAGTGTTTTTTGCAGCTCATTCCAGTAGCTAGCTGCAGCAAACTGAAAAGAGGAGCGACCCAGGGATTTGTGTGCTTTGGGGACCTATAACAGAATGTGACTGGCAGAACGGGTGTTGCATGTGGACGATGAGGGCTACAGTAGATATCTCAGATAAGGGGGAGTGAGGCCTAAGATGGTTTTATAAATAAGCATCAACCAGTGGGACTTGCGACGGGTATACAGAGATGACCAGTTTACAGAGTATAGAGTGCCGTGATGTGTCCTATAAGGAGCGTTGGTGGCAAATCTGATGGCCAAATGGTAAAGAACATCTAGCCGCTCGAGAGCACCCTTACCTGCCAATCTGTAAATTATGTCTCCTTAATCTAGCATGGGTAGGATGGTCATCTGAATCAGGGTTAGTTTGGCAGCTGGGTTGAAAGAGGAGCGATTACAATAGAGGAAACCAAATCTAGATGTAATCTTAGCCTGCAGCTTGGATATGTGCTGGGAGAAGGACAGTGTACCGTCTAGCCATTTTCCCAAGTACTTGTATGAGGTGACTACTTCAGAGGTAGTAATCACATCGGTGGGGAGAGGGGCATTCTTCTTACCAAACCACATGACCTTTATTTTGGAGGTGTTCAGAACAAGGTTAAGGGCAGAGAAAGCTTCTAACCAAACTTGGTACACGTTTCAAACACTGTCAAGACTCAACATATGCAAACACCTTCATATCGCCCTTACGGTGGCGCTATAACGGGCACATTTTTGCATTGCTTGATCAAAAAATTTGGCACGCATCCAGGTGATGAGCCTAGCTAACCTGTAATGTATGGTTGAGTTTGGACACATTGTGGCGCTGTTGGACAGGAAAAAACATGAATGCAAGCTCAGTGGTGTATAGACTGTTTCAGCTAGAGCCTTGGAAAATGGTTTGAAGATGTGCAGCCATAGATGTTATATACCAAATCTGGTGCCGATCGGTCCAGCGGATCTGGAGAAAAAGGCGTTTAAAGTAGTCAACATCATTGAAAATGGTCCAAAATACATCAAAGCATATTATATTGCACGATTTTGAGTTCTGATTTGGTAAGCTTGGTAAACAGTACAGAAGTAGTTCATCCCAGCTTTAATGTTTGTCATTATTATTTTTCAGCTCTGCATCATTGGGATGGGCTCGTAAGCAAGAATTTCACAGTGAAGTGTACACCCGTTGTATTCGGCGCATGTGACAAATCAAATTTGATTTGGGTGCCAGCTGGCATTGTTAGTCAGTGTGCATGAGTGTATGTGTGTGTTTATGAATAACTCTTGTTGAATGTATTCTAGCTCAGGGCTCTGTATTTATTGTCTAGCTGTGGTGTCAAACAAAGACAGACAGGACCCTGATCTGCCTGGGGGTCACACATAGCAATAAGGTCTCTCTGTGGGTGACACAGTATATACACACACACGCGCCCAACCACGCACACGCATGCACGTAACCACCCAACCATTCACACTGACAGACGCACGCAGGCATACACATGTTGAGTACACACCTATTCCCTCTCATCTCCCTTTCCTTTACCCTGTCTCTCTTCCCTCACTCTCCTTCCTCCCTCCCACTCTCCACCTCGCTCTCCCTCCCCCAACCTCTCTCTTTACCCCTGTCCTCTCTCCTGTGTTCTCGAACTGCTCCTGTAATGAAGCGTAATTATCAGATGTTGGGTGGGTGGTGTGATCCTACCATGGCCAGAAGAAACAGTCAACAATCGCAATAGATCGCTAACTATCCGAATATCGAACTGAATATCTTTTGTCTGTACAGTCTCAGTCTTTAAGAGTCTTAAGTATTGCTTAGCTGTTACTCTACATGGGTTTACTACACCTAATGCTATATAACTTAAGTTATATAACAGAGTTTCACTGCTATAACAAAGCACTTGATTCTAATGCAGTAAGGGTAGAATTACACAGACAAATGTATACTCTAACTGTAATTCTTACCCAAGTAAGCTCTGCACCCTGCACAGTGCCCCAGGGTAGTCAGAGGTAGGGGTAGGGTTTAAGGGTATATGTGAACCAGGGGTAATTGAGTAGAACGTATAGTCTACGGTTCAGGGACTTAGTACCCCTGGGGTGGAGATTAAACACACTGGGAGTGTATTCCGACCCAGCTACACACACACACACACACACACACACACACACACACACACACACACACACACACTTTGTGTGCATATACAGATGTTGTTGATACACAGTGTGATACATATGTATGTTCGAAGACACACACACTGCAGTGCGTGCGCGCGCGCGTGTGTGTGGTTATATGTGAGCTCTTCAACGGTTCTCTTGGAGTTCACAAAAGGTAGAGGAGGTGGCTCATTGTAATTATTTTTTAGGCGTGGTTTGTGCACAGCTCTTTTTGTGTACCCGTGAGTGAGAATGTCATTACAGTTCATCTAATGTGGTGTGTTATGCCTTTACATTTTATATACCACAATGGCCCAGGATGGTGTCTTGTGGAAGACTCACATATGGCCTTGGGTCAATAAATCAGTCAGTGGTTCTCAATTCCCTCCTCAGGGACCCCCAGCTGATCCAGAGGTAGCTCACTTGATTCAACTTGTCAATTAACACAGTAATAACACCTTTGGAATATAATATGGCTGACCAGAATAAAAACACTGTACGGTTCTTCAAAATGATCTACAAAGAACCTTTCAGATTGAGAATGGTTCTATAAAAAATGTTTTTTTATAATGGTTCTATATAGACCCAATTAGAACCTTATGAGCATGATTATTTATAGAACCTAAAAAAGGGTTCCGTTATGGTTACAAGCCAAAGAACCCCTATTTGGTACTATTTAGAACCATTATATATGTATGTGTGTGTGTGTGTGTATGTGTGTGTGTGTTTGGTGTCAAACACATAGCTGCTCACCATACTCTTTATTCTCCAATCGCCTTCTGTCTTCTCTCCCAGTCCCTTTCTCTGTATATCTCTCCCTCCCTCCCTCTCTAGCTCTCCCTCCCTCCCTCTCTAGCTCTCCCTCCCTCCCTCTCTAGCTCTCCCTCCCTCCCTCTCTAGCTCTCCCTCCCTTTCTATCTATCTACAGTTGAAGTCAGAAGATTACATACACCTTAGACAAATACATTTAAACTCGGTTTTTCACAATTCCTGACATTTATTTTAAGAATGTGAAATGTCAGAATAATAGTAGAGAGAATGATTTATTTCAGCTTTTATTTCTTTCATCACATTTCCAGTGGGTCAGAAGTTTACATACACTCAATTAGTATTTGGTAGCATTGCCTTTAAATTGTTTAACTTAACTTGGGTCAAACATTTGGGTAGCCTTCCACAAGCTTCCCACAATAAGTTGGGTTAATTTGGCCCATTCTTCCTGACAGAGCTGGTGTAACTGAGTCAGGTTTGTAGGCCTCCTTGCGAGCACACGCTTTTACAGTTCTGCCCACAAACTTTCTATAGGATTGAGGTCAGGGCTTTGTGATGGCCACTCCAATACATTGACTTTGCTGTCCTTAAGCCATTTTGCCACAACTTTGGAAGTATGCTTGGGGTCATTGTCCATTTGGAAGACCCATTTGCAACCAAGCTTTAACTCCCTGACGGATGTCTTGAGATGTTGCTTCAATATATCCACATAATTGTCCTCCTCATGATGCCATCTATTTTGTGAAGTGCACCAGTCCCTCCTGCAGCAAAGCACCCCCCACAACATGATGCTGCCACCCTCGTGCTTCACGGTTGGGATGGTGTCCTTCGGCTTGCAAGCCACCCCCTTTTTCCTCCAAACATAACCATGTTAATTATGGTCAAACAGTTCAATTTTTGTTTCATCAGACCAGAGGACATTTCTCCAAAAAGTACGATCTTTGTCCCCATGTGCAGTTGCAAACCGTAGTCTGGCTTTTTTATGGCGGATTTGGAGCAGTGGCCTCTTCCTTGTTTAAAGGCACAGTCAATTTAGTGTATGTAAACTTCTGACCCACTGGAATTGTGGTACAGTTAATTATAAGTGTGCGCATCCAACCCGGAAGCCAGCCGCACCAATGTGTCGGAGGAAACACTGTGCACCTGGCGACCTGGTTAGCGTGCACTGTGCCCGGCCCGCCACAGGAGTCGCTAGTGCGCGATGAGACAAGGATATCCCTACCGGCCAAACCCTCCCTAACCCGGACGGCGCTATGACAATTGTGCGTCGCGCCACAGACCTCCCGGTCGCGGCCGGCTGCGACAGAGCCTGGGCACGAACCCAGAGTCTCCGGTGGCACAGCTAGCACTGCGATGCAGTGGCCTAGAGCACTGCGCCACCCGGAGGTCAGAGAATGTTTTTAAACGAATACAATGCCTTTAGTTTTAGATGTAGTTAAGACCAGTGTATTATTCATCACCCATTCTGCTACTGACTGTAACTCCTTATTTAGAAGTTCCGTGATCTCACTGGCTTCGGGTGGTGACATGTAGCGTGGAATCATCCACATACATAGTCATTCAAACATTGTGTTTGACCAGCGACAAATCATTTGTAAAAATAGGAGAAGAGTCACGGCCCAAATTCAAAACATTAATCTCTTTCATTACTAGATATTTTATATAAACATATGATGGTTCACTGTTCAATGGTGTCACTTCTCTTCTGAGTTCATCCACTTCACTAGTGAAATAGTTATTGAAATGATTGGCAATATCAAAAGGTTTTGTTATAAATGACACATCAACTTCAATAAATACAACTTTTTTTTTTACCATTATATCATTTCATTTACTCCAAAGTCTTTTTCCATTGTGTTTTAAGTCATTTATTTGGTAATATAATTTCTTCTTCTTTTTCTTAGGTTTAGTCACAACATTTCTCAATTTACAGTATGTCAACCAATCAGCTGACTTGTTTGCCACACCTTTTGCATCATTTCTATTGAACCATATCATTTAAAAATTCCCCATCAATCCAGGAGACTCTAACAGTCCTCACGGTTAGTTTCTTAACAGGTGCAGCAAGGTCAACAATTAGCATGAATCATTTTACAAATACTTCCAGTGCTGCATCTGGATTCATTTTCTCTCAAACATCAGACCAACATACTGTTATTAACATACATTCTGTTAACGTCGCACACATTTTCAAGCATTGCACACATGTTATACAAATAATGACTGTTAGCACTTGGTGGCCTATAGCAGCACCCCAAAAGAAGAGACTTCAGATGAGGCAGGTGAACTTGCTCCACCTCAACAACATTTGACATGAGATCCTCTCTAACAGGGATATGGCTCTGAACATATAAAGCAACACCTCCCCCAGCCCAGTGTTTTTGCATACGTGCTTGTTTTGGGTGTATTAACAAATCACCAGTCTTCAATTATATGTAAATGCAGGGGAAAGGCAGAGGAGCTTCCAGTCTATGTATGTCTGCCTGTACAGTATGTATGTCCATCTGTCCCAAAACCATATGGACTCACACAGTCGACTGTGTCCTACTGTACGGGACACGATTCACGACATCCCCCTCTCACACACTCCAGTGCATGCACACACTCACAAAAGTGCATGCAAGTACGCACACACACACGCACTTAAAACAGAACTAGAGGTTATTCTTGCCTTCTCCTACTTCTGTCTTGTTTCTCAATCTGCCGTAATGAGGAGGAACTAACATAATCAAAGGTAGCGAA
>NW_027039178.1:20545-50000 GCF_034236695.1 Oncorhynchus nerka | reverse complement strand
GGCTTGTTGATTCAATCTATAGCTGTCCTAACACATTACAGTAAGGACCTAACATACCTCCTTCAGTCTCCTCTCCCTCTACACTGGGCTCTGTTCCTAATGCTGTCCTACTGGGCTTTTTTGATCGGGACACAGGGCTCATCTCTGCTCTCAGTGATCTCTGTCTCTACAGTAATAGGGAAGTCAGGTCCCCTCTACCCTGTCTCCCCTCTTCACTGAGTTCTGTTCCACGAATCCGTCTGGACAGAACAATGGCCCTGAGTAACTTAGTGAAGATGGTGAGATAAAAACACTTCGACTTCCCTTTCCCCCAAGGCCTGACGCCATTGATATTCTTCAAATTCTAGTCTAAATATGTTTGTTGTGGGCCAAGATGATGGGGGGAAAAATCCCTGCATGTTAGTTTGAGTTTCCCATGCTACTGTTACTGTGGATTCTGCCCTGTTGTCACCGTCAAGCATAAACAAAGCAGTCAATTATAGAGGCCCTCTTTCTGTTTCATGTCTCAGGCAGTGTGCAGTGTTCTGGCGTCGTGGAAAGACACTGGAGTGAATACTCTACAAGCTCTGATTCATTATTCAACGGGTTCCTCAAAGAGAGGAGAGCACTTACACACACACACACACACACACACACACACACACACACACACACACACACACACACACACACACACACACACACACACACACACACACACACACACACACACACACCTTACTTTCATCTGCTGTATTGATCATTCCATCCCTCACTCCTTCTCTTCTACTCTTTTCTTTCCTTCCTGTCTGTCTCTCCTTCTATCCCACTTCTGTTTCTCTCTCTCTCTTTATGTGTTTCTTTATCCCTCCATCTTTCTTTATCCCTCCAGGATCATGGCAGTATCCCTAAATGAACCTATATGGGACTGTGTTTTGCCAAGGCAGTGTGTCAGTACTGGTGGGTTTGGGCTGAAGCTGGGTCTGGAGCCTGGGTTAACTGAGCTAGTGGGCCGGTGGCAGGGTCAGAGTTCAAAGTCAACAGGAAGTTCTAGAAGCTATAACATGGACACACAGGAAGTGGTCATTACACTGAGAAAAAGTTGGTTCATTCTGAAGTGGTGCCATAGGTCCAAGGGCAATGTCTATTGAGTTGTTTTCCTTTTTTAAGAATATCCTCTCCTTCTCCAAATGATCCCCTCCACACATCCTCTCCTCCTCTCCTCTCCCAAGGTCCAGTTCCTCCATGGGGAACAGTTCACCAGTCCAATCATCAGTTGGTGTTGGAGGGGTTGTGTTTGTGTGAAGATGGGGGAGTTTGAAGTGTCCTCCTCACTCAGTCCCGACTCCTGCTGCGTCTCTTGAAGAAGAAGAAGGGGGTCTTCTGAGGAGGGCCCAGTAGCATGGGAACCTGGTTCTTATGTGTGATCTTGATCTGTAAGGTGAGGAGGGACAAAATAAAAAGATATTCAGCAATGGAAGTTTGCTTTAGAATATCCATGTTTTATTTACATTTACATTTAAGTCATTTAGCAGACGCTCTTATCCAGAGCGACTTACATCAAAACCACCACTTTTCATCTGTAGGAGGACATGCCAAGTGTCCAGAAGTCTGCACTTTCTTTTCTACTTCTAAACACTTGACATATTTACCAGATACACAGTGTTATTTCACTATTTCACTGTCCTGCTTAAGAAATAGCAAGGTTTTAATGCTACCCAGCAGATTGAAGTGTCACTTTTCAGAGCAAGTATCTGACCTTGAAATCCAAATAACCAATAAAGGACAGTACACAGAACACAGTGCCTCAACTCAGTCTCACCCCCCAGGTCCTACTGCGTATAGGAGGATGAGGCGCTGAGATTGAAAAGGCATAGGAAGCAGGAAGAGAGGAAGGTGGAGGTGTAGCGTGAGGTTAGTTTGTGTGGTGGGTCTCTCTCACCGTACATGGGGGCTGCATCCAAGGTTCCCCATCGATCTGCATGGGCAGCAGCCTGGACGTCCTGTGGAGAGAGAGCGCAAGAGACACAGAGAGGAGAGAGACAGAGAGAGAGAGAAAGAGAGAGGGGTAGGGGATAGAGTATAGAGATAGAGTGTCAAGAATCAGATCACACACACCTCAGAGGTACAGATCACACACAGTCCATCCCATCCCTCCCAACCCAGGACCAGAGATTCCCATACACACAGTCCATCCCATCCCTCCCAACCCAGGACCAGAGATTCCCATACACACAGTCCATCCCATCCCTCCCAACCCAGGACCAGAGATTCCCATACACACTGTCCATCTCATCCCTCCCATCTCAGGACCAGAGATTCCCATACACAATGTCCATCCCATTCCAGGACCAGAGATTCCCATACACACAGTCCATCCCATCCTTCCCAACCCAGGACCAGAGATTCCCATACACACTGTCCATCTCATCCCTCCCACCCCAGGACCAGAGAATCCCATACACACTGTCCATCTCATCCCTCCCACCCCAGGACCAGAGATTCCCATACATACTGTCCATCTCACCCCTCCCACAGCAGGACCAGAGATTCCCATACACACTGTCCATCTCACCCCTCCCACAGCAGGACCAGAGATTCCCATACACACTGTCCATCTCACCCCTCCCACAGCAGGATCAGAGATTCCCATACACACTGTCCATCTCACCCCTCCCACAGCAGGACCAGAGATTCCCATACACACTGTCCATCTCACCCCTCCCACAGCAGGACCAGAGATTCCCATACACACTGTCCATCTCACCCCTCCCACAGCAGGGTCAGAGATTCCCATACACACTGTCCATCTCACCCCTCCCACAGCAGGGTCAGAGATTCCCATACACACTGTCCATCTCACCCCTCCCACAGCAGGGTCAGAGATTCCCATACACACTGTCCATCTCACCCCTCCCACAGCAGGGTCAGAGATTCCCATACACACTGTCCATCTCACCCCTCCCACAGCAGGGTCAGAGATTCCCATACACACTGTCCATCTCACCCCTCCCACAGCAGGGTCAGAGATTCCCATACACACTGTCCATCTCACCCCTCCCACAGCAGGGTCAGAGATTCCCATACACACTGTCCATCTCACCCATCCCACAGCAGGGTCAGAGATTCCCATACACACTGTCCATCTCACCCCTCCCACAGCAGGGTCAGAGATTCCCATACACACTGTCCATCTCACCCCTCCCACAGCAGGGTCAGAGATTCCCATACACACTGTCCATCTCACCCCTCCCACAGCAGGGTCAGAGATTCCCATACACACTGTCCATCTCACCCCTCCCACAGCAGGGTCAGAGATTCCCATACACACTGTCCATCTCACCCCTCCCACAGCAGGATCAGAGATTCCCATACACACTGTCCATCTCACCCCTCCCACAGCAGGACCAGAGATTCCCATACACACTGTCCATCTCACCCCTCCCACAGCAGGACCAGAGATTCCCATACACACTGTCCATCTCACCCCTCCCACAGCAGGACCAGAGATTCCCATACACACTGTCCATCTCACCCCTCCCACAGCAGGACCAGAGATTCCCATACACACTGTCCATCTCACCCCTCCCACAGCAGGGTCAGAGATTCCCATACACACTGTCCATCTCACCCCTCCCACAGCAGGGTCAGAGATTCCCATACACACTGTCCATCTCACCCCTCCCACAGCAGGGTCAGAGATTCCCATACACACTGTCCATCTCACCCCTCCCACAGCAGGGTCAGAGATTCCCATACACACTGTCCATCTCACCCATCCCACAGCAGGGTCAGAGATTCCCATACACACTGTCCATCTCACCCCTCCCACAGCAGGGTCAGAGATTCCCATACACACTGTCCATCTCACCCCTCCCACAGCAGGGTCAGAGATTCCCATACACACTGTCCATCTCACCCCTCCCACAGCAGGGTCAGAGATTCCCATACACACTGTCCATCTCACCCTCCCACAGCAGGGTCAGAGATTCCCATACACACTGACCATCTCACCCCTCCCACAGCAGGGTCAGAGATTCCCATACACACTGTCCATCTCACCCCTCCCACAGCAGGGTCAGAGATTCCCATACACACTGTCCATCTCACCCCTCCCACAGCAGGGTCAGAGATTCCCATACACACTGTCCATCTCACCCCTCCCACAGCAGGGTCAGAGATTCCCATACACACTGTCCATCTCACCCCTCCCACAGCAGGGTCAGAGATTCCCATACACACTGTCCATCTCACCCCTCCCACAGCAGGGTCAGAGATTCCCATACACACTGTCCATCTCACCCCTCCCACAGCAGGGTCAGAGATTCCCATACACACTGTCCATCTCACCCCTCCCACAGCAGGGTCAGAGATTCCCATACACACTGTCCATCTCACCCCTCCCACAGCAGGGTCAGAGCCAAACACTGATGTCTTTGTTCCCACGAGTCCTGTTCCCAGACAGGCCCTCTCAGGACCCCAGTCTCTAAACTAACTCTCTCTCTCACACACACACACACACACACACACACACACACACACACACACACACACACACACACACACACACACACACACACACACACACACACACACACACACACACACACACACCCTTCACCCACAAAGTTAGTTTAAGCCTTTCATGCATACCTCACCGGGAAACTCAGTATGGGAGAATGACTATGATGAATGCTCTTTTAATTCTAGTTTTGGAAAATATTAAGGGTAGGGTGAAACAAGTGAGGGGATAGCTTTGACTGCGTCCCCTGTAAACGGTACTGTAACTGGGCTTACTGTGGATGTTTAATGGAGCGAGTCTTGCTAGAGCAACAAAAACATGGGAACTAATTCCACTTTTCTAAAACAGATTGGTTGGTTGGCATATCCAAATTGGCCTTTGACAGTTCATTCAGAACTGTGAGAAAGCTAATTTGTCAGCCAATGATTGCCAGTCTATCTGTGGCTGTAATGAATGAGTGTGTCAGCTGGCCAAATGTCTGGTTTACTGGACACAGTCAGGGGCTCATGGAGTGAGGAAGAGAAGGGATCAGGAGACACCTCTGTCTACAGGACTCAACTCTGGTTTTGGTGACATAGACAGAAAGGAATGGGTGGTGGAGGGAGGGAGGGAGGGAGGGAGGGAGGGAGGGAGGGAGGGAGGGAGGGAGCGATGGTTGGATGAATGGTTGGAGGGATGGATGAAGGAATGAACAGAGGGACAGAGGGGATAGCAGTAAGGACCCTGACCTGATGGTAACGTTAGCACATTGGGCCAGTCTGCGACCTGCACTCTTCAGGCCTGAGTAGATCTTCCCCATCTCCATGGCGCCCTCCAGACCCACCACCTCTAGCAACTGGTCACTCAGGTCTGTAGAGAGAGAGAGAGCGAAAGTCATCAGTTAATACTGTCTCAGCAGAGAAAGAACATAACAAATGGAGAATGGTAGAGCGCATTGACGAGTTTTAAAGAGATTTAGTAGGGCGCTAGAACAGCTAAAGACAGGACACATCGTAGAACATTTTGATTGTGGAAATTATTTTTATTCATCCTCTGGTTTAAAGAAAACACAGCGTTATATACTTTTGTTCCAAAACGTGAGATAAAAGCTAAAGGATATTATGAATGCCTTTATAAAGCAAATAGCCAAGGAGCCACCAAGAAAGAAAATCTATGATCGAAGCAAAGTAACGTTCTAAATGACCAGCCAATCGGAGCCATTTCAGCTGCTGTTCTCCTACATATTATTTTGTTATTGGCTGTTTTTAAATGTAACATTTGCAGTTATTCACACGAGTTTGGATAAGCCAGTTATTTCACATGCTTCGCGTTGTAGGCGACTTTGTGCATCATTTCTCTATTGTAAGACATAATTGATACGCCGAATATCTCCACTACACTACTTTGATACGCATCAGTTTGGATTAAGAAATGAGTAAACACAATGCCGAATGGGGGGAAAAGCCAGTATACCTGCGTATACTCTTCACTACATCACTGTAAAGAACCCAGGAAATTGAATGTCCACATACAATTTAAATAGATTGTTCAACCATTCAGACATATTTTCTTCCTCTACTTTGTACCCTCCAAAATCTCATCTCTCTCTCTCTCTCTCTCTCTCTCTCTCTCTCTCTCTCTCTCTATCTCTGTCTCTCTGTCTCTGTCTGTCTGTCTGTCTGTCTGTCTGTCTGTCTGTCTGTCTGTCTGTCTGTCTGTCTGTCTGTCTCTCTCTCTCTCTCTCTCTGTCTCTCTCTCTCTCTCTCTCTGAATGACGTAACAATGTACATATTTACAATATGAAAAAAAATTGTCAACGGGACAGCAGTAACAACAATTATCAAGATCAAAATAACCATACATTGAACAATAACAATAAGCATACAGTAGAGGACATGTTACTCAACTTATGGCAGGCAGCAATGTAGTGCGCTGCCAACCTACAGCTCTCTGCGTAGCTTACTCTCATCAGAGAGGTCTTTGAAACCTTTAATAAGGGTTTCAAATTTGGGGAAATGACACTCTCTAATTGTTTTATATTTTTCACATTTTGTCAGGAAATGCATCTCTCTCTCTCTCTCTCTCTCATCCCCGGCTAATCAGGTATGTCAGTGTGAGCCGCTCTGAGGTGCTGCTCAGCTGGTTAAGAGGTAGGGACCACCTGGCATAATGGCTAAGGTGTTGACTTGACAGTTGCTGGACCCAGGTTTGAGTACTGGTGGGGCCACCCACTGATTCTCTACATTGGTGTAGGTGGGAAGGCGGGAAGGTTGCGTGGCTGCTTTGTTTCTGACTTGGCTTGCCAAGGGATCTGTTTCAAACTGTCTGTATGTTTGTGGTGAGCACCTAGTTATGTACCCAACACAGGAGGTTGGTGGCACCTTAATTGGGGAGGACGTGCTCATGGTAATGGCTGGAGCGCAATAGGTGGGCCGACCTCCCCTCAGTAGCCTCCATTGGCACACAAAGGAAATTAGATGACTGGTTTTCTTTTAGTACAGCAAAAAGTTCCACTAAAGTCCCTGAAATGTCTGTGAGAGATTAAAGTGACTAAAATCTACAAACTACAATGGTTACATATTGGACTCCCAAAAATGATCTCTCAATGTATTCTCTTTCCAGAATCTCTTGGGCTACCACATGTGTGTGACCTTCCCTTTCCAGAATCTCTTGGGCTACCACATGTGTGTGACCTTCCCTTTCCAGAATCTCTTGGGCTACCACATGTGTGTGACCTTCCCTTTCCAGAATCTCTTGGGCTACCACATGTGTGTGAACTTCCCTTTCCAGAATCTCTTGGGCTACCACATGTGTGTGACCTTCCCTCTCCAGAATCTCTTGGGCTACCACATGTGTGTGACCTTCTCTTTCCAGAATCTCTTGGGATACCACATGTGTGTGACCTTCCCTTTCCAGAATCTCTTGGGCTACCACATGTGTGTGACCTTCCCTTTCCAGAATCTCTTGGGCTACCACATGTGTGTGACCTTCCCTTTCCAGAATCTCTTGGGCTACCACATGTGTGTGACCTTCCCGTTCCAGAATCTCTTGGGCTACCACATGTGTGTGACCTTCCCTTTCCAGAATCTCTTGGGCTACCACATGTGTGTGACCTTCCCTTTCCAGAATCTCTTGGGCTACCACATGTGTGTGACCTTCCCTTTCCAGAATATCTTGGGTTACCACATGTGTGTGACCTTCCCTTTCCAGAATATCTTGGGCTACCACATGTGTGTGACCTTCCCTTTCCAGAATCTCTTGGGCTACCACGTGTGTGACCTTCCCTTTCCAGAATATCTTGGGCTACCACATGTCGGTGACCTTCCCTTTCCAGAATCTCTTGGGCTACCACATGTGTGTGACCTTCTCTTTCCAGAATCTCTTGGGCTACCACATGTGTGTGACCTTCCCTTTCCAGAATCTCTTGGGCTACCACATGTGTGTGACCTTCCCTTTCCAGCATCTCTTGGGCTACCACATGTGTGTGACCTTCCCTTTCCAGAATCTCTTGGGCTACCACATGTGTGTGACCTTCCCTTTCCAGCATCTCTTGGGCTACCACATGTGTGTGACCTTCCCTTTCCATAATCTCTTGGGCAACAACATGTGTGTGACCTTCCCTTTCCAGAATCTCTTGGGCTACCACGTGTGTGTGACCTTCCCTTTCCAGAATCTCTTGGGCTACCACGTGTGTGTGACCTTCCCTTTCCAGAATCTCTTGGACTACCACATGTGTGTGACCTTCCCTTTCCAGAATCTCTTGGGCTACCACGTGTGTGACATTCTCTTTCCAGAATCTCTTGGGCTACCACATGTGTGTGACCTTCCCTTTCCAGAATCTCTTGGGCTACCACATGTGTGTGACCTTCCCTTTCCAGAATCTCTTGGGCTACCACATGTGTGTGACCTTCCCTTTCCAGAATCTCTTGGGCTACCACATGTGTGTGACCTTCCCTTTCCAGAATCTCTTGGGCTACCACATGTGTGTGAACTTCCCTTTCCAGAATCTCTTGGGCTACCACATGTGTGTGACCTTCCCTCTCCAGAATCTCTTGGGCTACCACATGTGTGTGACCTTCTCTTTCCAGAATCTCTTGGGATACCACATGTGTGTGACCTTCCCTTTCCAGAATCTCTTGGGCTACCACATGTGTGTGACCTTCCCTTTCCAGAATCTCTTGGGCTACCACATGTGTGTGACCTTCCCTTTCCAGAATCTCTTGGGCTACCACATGTGTGTGACCTTCCCTTTCCAGAATCTCTTGGGCTACCACATGTGTGTGACCTTCCCTTTCCAGAATCTCTTGGGCTACCACATGTGTGTGACCTTCCCTTTCCAGAATCTCTTGGGCTACCACATGTGTGTGACCTTCCCTTTCCAGAATATCTTGGGTTACCACATGTGTGTGACCTTCCCTTTCCAGAATATCTTGGGCTACCACATGTGTGTGACCTTCCCTTTCCAGAATCTCTTGGGCTACCACATGTGTGTGACCTTCCCTTTCCAGAATATCTTGGGCTACCACATGTCGGTGACCTTCCCTTTCCAGAATCTCTTGGGCTACCACATGTGTGTGACCTTCTCTTTCCAGAATCTCTTGGGCTACCACATGTGTGTGACCTTCCCTTTCCAGAATCTCTTGGGCTACCACATGTGTGTGACCTTCCCTTTCCAGCATCTCTTGGGCTACCACATGTGTGTGACCTTCCCTTTCCAGAATCTCTTGGGCTACCACATGTGTGTGACCTTCCCTTTCCAGCATCTCTTGGGCTACCACATGTGTGTGACCTTCCCTTTCCATAATCTCTTGGGCAACCACATGTGTGTGACCTTCCCTTTCCAGAATCTCTTGGGCTACCACGTGTGTGTGACCTTCCCTTTCCAGAATCTCTTGGGCTACCACGTGTGTGTGACCTTCCCTTTCCAGAATCTCTTGGACTACCACATGTGTGTGACCTTCCCTTTCCAGAATCTCTTGGGCTACCACGTGTGTGACATTCTCTTTCCAGAATCTCTTGGGCTACCACATGTGTGTGACCTTCCCTTTCCAGAATCTCTTGGGCTACCACATGTGTGTGACCTTCCCTTTCCAGAATCTCTTGGGCTACCACATGTGTGTGACCTTCCCTTTCCAGAATCTCTTGGGCTACCACATGTGTGTGACCTTCCCTTTTCAAACTATTTTTGTTGTTGTTAGAATTCAATCAAATATGATTTTACATAATTTTTTCACCATGACCCTTCGTCTACTCTCCTAGGAATGGGTCTCAAACTTGTAAAGCACATAATACAAAATAACAAAAAACACACTACCCGGTACAGGAAAAGTGACATCCTTGATGTTCTGGATCAATTTGACCCGCAATTTGAGCTTGACCTTGGTCTATATAGCTTTTGAATGGTGTATCCTAGAAACAAGCTGCGTTCTGCACAGGGATGGTGAAACCATGATGATCACATATATGATGTCCCTGTGAGGCTCAGAGGCTGAGCAACACTGATCTGAACTTCAATTTGACTCTTGAACTTGATCTTTTCTAACTCTTAAACAGAATGTCCTAGAAACTGCTGCTTTCTACACAGGAATGGTGTGACCATGCCAATCACATAGCTATTAGATATATAGGATTTCCTTATGACGCTCAGGGGCTGAGCAACACTGGTCTGAAGTTGAGCTACAACTGAGTTTTGACAAATTATAATTTACGACATTGGATCACAAACAATCGGACAGATATATTACTTTTTGGCTATCAACCCAGGGAAAAGAACAACAACATTCTCCTTTAATTACTGTGCTTTCTGTGTTTGTTGTACTAACTGTACCGGGTCAAACAGACCCGTAACATAACAGGTGTATAGCTGAATAGAACATAAAAGAAGGGAATTAAAGAATGTTTTCATTTTGTCCTTCACGCTCGGTGCTGTTAAAGTTTATACAGAGATAAGTTAGTCAGTGAGTCACTCAAACTCTAAGATTTTAGTTAACAATTTTACAGCAAATGTCAGATGAGTGATGGGGGAAACATTCAAAATCACTGAGGGTAATACACAGTAAGTGAATATACTGACTCCACAGACTGACACACTACATATGGGGAGAAAGCAAAAGAGCAGCAGAGTATCATTAAGATACTGTACATACTGTACATACTGTATACTGTACATACTGTACATACTGTATACTGTACATACTGTACATACTGTACATACTGTATACTGTACATACTGTGTATACTGTATACTGTATATACTGTACATACTGTACATACTGTACATACTGTATACTGTACATACTGTGTATACTGTACATACTGTATACTGTACATACTGTGTATACTGTATACTGTACATACTGTATACTGTACATACTCTGTATACTGTACATACTGTACAGTGTACATACTGTATACTGTACATACTGTACATACTGTATACTGTACATACTGTACATACTGTACATACTGTATACTGTACATACTGTATAATGTACATACTGTATACTGTACATACTGTACATACTGTACATACTGTATATACATCTGTATACTACTGTACATACTGTATACTGTACATACTGTGTATACTGTATACTGTACATACTGTACATACTGTACATACTGTACATACTATACTGTACATACTGTACATACTGTATACTGTACATACTGTATAATGTACATACTGTATACTGTACATACTGTACATACTGTACATACTGTATACTGTACATACTGTGTATACTGTATACTGTACATACTGTATACTGTACATACTGTGTATACTGTATACTGTACATACTGTACATACTGTACATACTGTACATACTGTGTATACTGTACATACTGTGTATACTGTATACTGTACATACTGTATACTGTACATACTGTATACTGTACATACTGTACATACTGTATACTGTACATACTGTATACTGTACATACTGTATACTGTACATACTGTATACTGTACATACTGTACATACTGTACATACTGTATACTGTACATACTGTGTATACTGTATACTGTACATACTGTATACTGTACATACTGTATACTGTACATACTGTACATACTGTATACTGTACATACTGTACAAACGGCGAAGTTTAATAACAAAAAACCCACAGAAAAACAGAACAATCAAATAATGGGTCCATAACCCGACTCACAGCAGGACAGACGTGCACAAGCACTTACAAAAAACAATCACCGACAAGGACATGAGGGGGAACAGAGGGTTAAATACACAACATGTAATTGATGGGGTTGGAACCAGGTGTGATGGAAGACAAAACCAAAGGAAAATGAAAAGAGGATCAGCGATGGCTAGAAGGTTGGTGACTTCGACCGCAGAACACCGCCCGAACAAGGAGAGGGACCAACTTTGGCAGAAGTCGTGACATTTACAGGCTCCTACTGTGAAGGTGTTGGTGAATGGAGAAAGGTAGAGTCCGACATGAAAAACAATAAAGCACAAAACAGAGAGGGAAGCCAGAGGGTTAAATAAGGAACATAATTAATGTAATAGAAATCAGGTGTGTATAATGAAGACAAAGCCAAATAAAAATGAAACATGGATCGGTAGCGACTAGAAGGCCGGTGACGTCGACCGCCGAACGAACAAGGAGAGGGACCAACTTCGGAGGAAGTCGTGACACCTACAGAGACACAGAGACAGGTGTTTGAGCAGAAAGGGAGAGAAGAGCTCTCTCTGGGTGTGTCCCAAATGGCACCCTATTCCCTATATAGTGCACTACTTTTGACCAGGGCCCATATGGAATAGTAGTGCACTACGTAGGGAATAGGGCCTCAAGGTATCCTCTGCCCCATAGGGATCCTCTGCCTCTAACAATATAGTTTTTCACAGAAAGAATAATAGGATTGAGATCCATTAAGAGAAAACTGGGCATGAAGAGCCCTGGATTAGTGGCGACTAGTGACACTATTACACCATGTCTAGTGACACTATTACACTGTGACAAGTGGCACTATAACACCGTGACTAATGACACTATGATTAATTGTGAGATTGGGCTCATAGTAATGGCTGAAATGGTATAAATCAAATCAACCTGTATTTGTCACATGCGCCGAATACAAGTGTAGACCTTAACATGAAATGCTTACTTACAGGCCCTTAACCAACAGTGCAGTTCAAGAAGAGTTAAGAAAATATGCATAGCTAATAAACTGCGAGTAGCAGCAGAGTACAGAGCAAACGGAGGGAGGTATCAATGTAAATAGTCCAGTGGTCATTTGATTCATTGTTCAGCAGTCTTATGGCTTGGGGGTAGAATCTGTTAAGGAGCCTTTTGGTCTTAGACTTGGCGCTTGCCGTGCAGTAGCAGAGAAAACAGTCTATGACTAGGGTGACTGGAGTTTCTGACAATTTTATGGGCTTTCCTCCTTATTATACAGGTCCTGGATGGCTGGAAGCTTGGCCCCAGTGATGTACTGGGCTGTACGCACTACCCTCTGTAGCGCCTTATGGTCAGATGCTGAGCAGTTGCCATACAAGGCGATGATGACACTGGTCAGGATACTATCAATGGTGCAGCTGTTAAACTTTTCGAGGATCTGGGGACCCATGCCAAATCTTTTCAGTCTCCTGAGGGGGAAAAGGTTTTGTTGTGCCCTCTTCACGACTGTCTTGGTGTGTTTGGACCATGATAGTTCATTGGTGACGTGGACACCAAGGAACTTGAATCCTCAACCTGCTCCACTACAGCCCCGTCAATGTTAATAGGGGCCTGTTCGGCCCGCCTTTTCCTGTAGTCCACGATCAGCTCCTTTGTCTTGCTCACATTGAGGGAGAGGTTGTTGTCCTGGCAACCACACTGCCCGTTCTCTGACCTCCTCCCTATAGGCTGTCTCATCGTTGTCGGTGATCAGGCCTACCACTTAATGATGGTGAAGGAGTCGTGGGTGAACAGGGAGTACAGGAGGGGACTAAGTACACACCCCTAAGGGGCCCCAGTGTTGAGGATCAGGGTAGCTGATTGAGAATCAGTGTGGTTTCATTCCATTCCATTAAATCCATTCCAGCCATTATTATGGGCCATCCTCCCCTCACCAGCTTCCTGTGATTCAACCTACTATAACTTTCTCTATACAGATTATCTGGATATAAATGGCCTAATAATGAATATGATGTCTTTTGAGACGAATTGCAATGTTTGAAAATGTTATACAAATGTAATACATATTGATATGTATTATGCAACTTCATGTATTATGTAACTTTAGACCACAGCTCCCTATAGTCCCTGAGAAATGTGTGACAGAAAGAGAAAGAGAGAGAGAGAGAGATGTCCACCCAGTATCACTAACAGTAGAGCAGGTCAGCCTCTTACATAACACAGACACCCAGTGCATTGTGGGATGGATGGCGGGTAGCTGGCCAAACTGGATTGGCTCTCCTGCCGTGCCATGGGCTGTCACACAAACACGACCGGTATAGCAGTCATACAAAATAATGTTTGATGTTTGTAGTCAGTCCTTGGCAACCAGTCCTGCTATTCTCCCATACCAGTTCAATAGTTTTCTAAATTAATCTTTTTGATACACAACTGCTTTGATAGTACTGCCCCCTACAGTAGCCCTACCTGCAGTATGTGTTCCAATAATTGCTCTGTTATGTATTTATAATCCAGGGTGTGTTTCCTTCCTCCATCCCCTAGCTCCTGACACAGTCCGACTGTCAATGTTTCAGGGTGGCCGGAGTGGAAACTGGAATGGAGCCCGGAGAGGAGGCTGGAGAGGAGGCCGGAGAGGAGGCCAGAGAGGAGGTCGGAGTGGAGGCCGTAGAGGAGGCCAGAGAGGAGGTCGTAGAGGAGGCCAGATAGGAGATCGGAGTGGAGGCCGTAGAGGAGGCCAGAGAGGAGGCCGGAGAGGAGGCCAGAGAGGAGGTCGTAGAGGAGGCCAGAGAGGAGACCGGAGTGGAGGCCGGAGAGGAGGCCGGAGTGGAGGCCGTAGAGGAGGCCAGAGAGGAGGTCGTAGAGGAGGCCAGAGAGGAGATCGGAGTGGAGGCCGTAGAGGAGGCCAGAGAGGAGGTCGTAGAGGAGGCCAGAGAGGAGATCGGAATGGAGCCCGGAGAGGAGGCCGGAGAGGAGAACGGAGTGGAGGCCAGAGAGGAGATCGGAGTGGAGGCCGTAGAGGAGGCCAGAGAGGAGGTCGTAGAGGAGGCCAGAGAGGAGACCGGAGTGGAGGCCGGAGAGGAGGCCGGAGTGGAGGCCGTAGAGGAGGCCGGAGTGGAGGCCGTAGAGGAGGCCAGAGAGGAGGTCGTAGAGGAGGCCAGAGAGGAGATCGGAGTGGAGGCCGGAGAGGAGATCGGAGTGGAGGCCGGAGAGGAGATCGGAGTGGAGGCCGGAGAGGAGGCTGGAGAGGAGGCCAGAGTGGAGGCCGTAGAGGAGGCCAGAGAGGAGGTCGTAGAGGAGGCCAGAGAGGAGGTCGTAGAGGAGGCCAGAGAGGAGATCGGAGTGGAGGCCGGAGAGGAGATCAGAATGGAGCCCGGAGAGGAGGCTGGAGAGGAGGCCGGAGTGGAGGCCGTAGAGGAGGCCAGAGAGGAGGTCGTGGAGGAGGCCAGAGAGGAGATCGGAGTGGAGGCCAGAGTGGAGGTCGAGAGGAGATCGGAGTGGAGACCCGGAGTGGAGGCTGGAGAGGAGGCCGGAGTGGAGGCCGAGAGGAGGCCAGAGAGGAGATCGGAGTGGAAACTGGAATGGAGCCCGGAGAGGAGGCTGGAGAGGAGGCCGGAGTGGAGGCCGAGAGGAGGCCAGAGAGGAGATCGGAGTGGAGGCTGGAGTGGAGGCCGGAGTGGAGGCCGTAGAGGAGAGGCCAGAGTGGAGGCCGGAGAGGAGGCCGGAGAGGAGGCCTGGAGAGGAGGCCAGAATGGAGGCCGGAGAGGAGGCCGGAGAGGAGATCGGAGTGGAGGCTGGAGAGGAGGCCAGAGTGGAGGTCGTAGAGGAGGCCAGAGAGGAGGTCGTAGAGGAGGCCAGAGAGGAGATCGGAGTGGAGGCCGGAGAGGAGATCGGAGTGGAGGCCGGAGAGGAGATCGGAGTGGAGGCCGGAGAGGAGGCTGGAGAGGAGGCCGGAGTGGAGGCCGTAGAGGAGGCCAGAGAGGAGGTCGTAGAGGAGGCCAGAGAGGAGGTCGTAGAGGAGGCCAGAGAGGAGATCGGAGTGGAGGCCGGAGAGGAGATCAGAATGGAGCCCGGAGAGGAGGCTGGAGAGGAGGCCGGAGTGGAGGCCGTAGAGGAGGCCAGAGAGGAGGTCGTAGAGGAGGCCAGAGAGGAGATCGGAGTGGAGGCCAGAGTGGAGGTCGTAGAGGAGATCGGAGTGGAGACCCGGAGTGGAGGCTGGAGAGGAGGCCGGAGTGGAGGCCGTAGAGGAGGCCAGAGAGGAGATCGGAGTGGAAACTGGAATGGAGCCCGGAGAGGAGGCTGGAGAGGAGGCCGGAGTGGAGGCCGTAGAGGAGGCCAGAGAGGAGATCGGAGTGGAGGCTGGAGTGGAGGCCGGAGTGGAGGCCGTAGAGGAGGCCAGAGTGGAGGCCGGAGAGGAGGCCGGAGAGGAGGCCTGGAGAGGAGGCCAGAATGGAGGCCGGAGAGGAGGCCGGAGAGGAGATCGGAGTGGAGGCTGGAGAGGAGGCCAGAGTGGAGGTCGTAGAGGAGGCCAGAGAGGAGATCGGAGTGGAGACCCGGAGTGGAGGCCAGAGTGGAGGTCGTAGAGGAGGCCAGAGAGGAGATCGGAGTGGAGACCCGGAGAGGATGCCAGAGTTGGGGCCGTAGAGGAGGCCAGAGAGGAGATCGGAGTGGAGGCTGGAGAGGAGGCCGGAGTGGAGGCCGTAGAGGAGGCCAGAGAGGAGATCGGAGTGGAGGCTGGAGAGGAGGCCGGAGTGGAGGCCGTAGAGGAGGCCAGAGAGGAGATCGGAGTGGAGGCTGGAGAGGAGGCCAGAGTGGCGGTCGTAGAGGAGGCCAGAGAGGAGATCGGAGTGGAGACCCGGAGAGGAGGCCAGAGTGGAGGCCAGAATGGAGGCCGGAGAGGAGGCCGGAGGGGAAGCCGGAGAGGAGACCGGAGTAAGGACAGATGGTTAAGAGGAACTAGACGACACTGTGTAACTGTTACTGCAGTAAAGGGAAGGTGAGTGGATGGTAAAGGTGTGTGGGCGGGTGTGGCCTGCTTGGCCCACTGACAGTGTACAGAGGAATGCTACCATGGAGACAGATACATAATCATTATTAACTCCCCTCTATCCTTTCTCACATACAGTATCTTTAGACAGTTTGTGTTCACGTAACACATGCTTTTTAACATAAGAATATTCACACTATATTCACACTATTCACACTCTCTAACGCTTTATGCAGAGCTTGTCAAAATGCTCAGAATTTTTGTTCTTATGCTATTCAGAAACAACACAGTTCTCATGGGAAAAAAACCTGGTTGACCGTCCAACTCTTCAGATATAAGGGACACTTACAAAGTTTCTCATATACTCCCATAGGAAAGATTGGCTTATTGAACCAGACGTTCTTGACAGTTGAAAGTATGTGCCAGGATGCCATAGCTCTTCCCACAATCCTCGCTGGGTGACTGATTTTATTATAGTTTAGTCTATTTCTGTCATCGCAAACAACACAGATAAAACACAAATAAAAATAAACCATTCTGTTTTAGCTGTGTGAGAGTAAAAACAATGACCTGTTCCTGGATGGCAGTGCCCTGAAATAGCCCACACTACGGCCAGGGTGTGACTCTAACCAGAATGTGTTAAGGGGGAGGGAGGGTGGAGAGGACTCCTGAAGGGAGAGGTTGTTGGAATCTGGCCCGGATTTAACCTGCAATGGTACAACACACACACACACACACAGACAGAGAGAGAGAGAGAGAGAGGGCGATAGCTATATATATATATATATATAGAGAGAGAGAGGGAGTTGGGGGGAGGGTGGTAACAGGGGTGCTTTCTACCCCTGTCCCGGTCACTAAAGGACCCTTCAGTACCTCCCCTCCTCTGACCATCTGACCATTATCAATTTCCTCGTCATCAACAGCAGTAGCAGTAACGAACCCCTGACTACAGACTGAGACAGTATTTTACATTGTCACCACTATCCTTCCTTGCTTTGTTACTCGAGCTGGCTTGACTCTTAGAAAAAAAGGTGTTATCTAGAACAATAAAGAATGGTCCACCACCCAAAGGACATCCAGCCAACTTGACACAACTGAGTCAACATGGGCCAGCGTCCCTGTGGAATGCTTTCAACACCTTGTAGAGTCCATGCCCCAATGAACTGAGGCTGTTCTGAGGGAAAAAGTGGGTGCAACTCAATATTAGGAAGGTGTTCCTAATGTTTTGTACACTCAGTGTAGTTTACTTAACTGAAGTTACTTTGAAAAAGTAGATCACTACATCCAAACTACTTTTTGAAAAATGATCTAAATCACAAACGTCATAGATTACAAATTGAATGAACAGATCACTCTGGAGTGATGATGTGTAATTTAGACTATTGATAGGACAAAATGTAGATTTCCGCCTGACTAGACATACCCAAACTTAACTCATTTTCATGAAATGGCCATAAACAATAACTGGTAATGTTGCATAGTTTTAGAAAGTTCTGGAACTCACATTTCTGGTATTTTTGTGAGTTATTCAACAAAAGTGGGGCAATAGGGCTTGAAATGACTGAAATGCTTTCTGAATATAGCGATAATCAAATGATAAATTACTTACTATAACATTTCACATCTAATAACTGTAAAATAAATATGATCATACTTGTGACAGTACTATATCGGCACTATTTCATATAACTGACGACAGAAACGCCATTCAAATACAGTACGTTCAGACTTGTGACAACTTCAGCTTTAAGCATGAAATTATTTAGCCTTTTTGTGATCAAGAAAAAGTAGTCTTCTTTCAATTCTATGACATTATTTAGTATTTTTTTATGTTGAGAGCTCTAAATCAGGCTGAGAATATCACAGTGAGATGAAACCACAACGGCTGGACTCACTAGACTGTCACTGTTCATATGACGCCACTCACTCAGAGGAAGAGGAAATAGATTATTTGTCTGGATGGACCAGAAAATGTGACACATCATTCTCTCTCTGCTGAGAAAGTGGCAACAGAGAGCAGACAGATGGGTCTTTGTGGCATTATAAGGCACGGGACCTTACAGTGTTTTACAGAGCGCTTTGTACACCAACATGTCAGTCGGAACCGGTCCAGAACCACTCAAAGTCCACCATAAACCATGTTTCAAGTAGGCAGGTCTGATGCCGAAAAATACAGGAAATTCTTGCCTACTTTCCCCATATTTTATTTTTGCTAAAAAAAAGTAGTGTGTAGTTCCAAACACGCACGCACGCACGCACGCACACACACACACACACACACACACACACACACACACACACACACACACACTGACAAAATAAATTCAAGCAAACACAGTGCTGCAGAGTAAATGGCAATAACCATAAATTGCATGTACCCAGAAAACACACAAAACTCCCCACACCCACATCCTCACACACAAACAGACGCTCATGCAAAACAATTAGGCATAAATACACAAGGCTGTGAGCGTGAAGCAAATAGCAAGCAAGGCAGATCCTTTAAAGGTACATCATGACTGGACAGCTTAAAAGCACTGTTAATCAGTGTGCCAGAGGCAAACAAACACTGCTTGACATTTAATGATATTGATCTTTCAGAGACCAGAAAAGGGCCAAGGATGCCAGATGGTGGTTAGGTTAGTATAAGGAGCCATGGCTGTGTTCACTGTTGCAGTGTTCAGGAGTCAAAAATGCAGGTGGGACATCACCAACGATAAGATGTTATGGATGAAATACAACTCCAATGGCATACTTCACAACACAAACAAGGCAACAGTAAACATGTCGCCTCACCTTGGACCAATTGAGATATCTAACACATTTCAGTTCATTACTATAGGCTCCTGCCTTGGACCAATTGAGATATCTAACACATTTCAGTTCATTAATATAGGCTCCTGCCTTGGACCAATTGAGATATCTAACACATTTCAGTTCATTACTATAGGATCTAATCCTTTCAGTTCATTACTATAGGCCTTGGACCAATTGAGATATCTAACACATTTCAGTTCATTACTATAGGCTCCTGCCTTGGACCAATTGAGATATCTAACACATTTCAGTTCATTACTATAGGCTCCTGCCTTGGACCAATTGAGATATCTAACACATTTCAGTTCATTACTATAGGCTCCTGCCTTGGACCAATTGAGATATCTAACACATTTCAGTTCATTACTATAGGCTCCTGCCTTGGACCAATTGAGATATCTAACACATTTCAGTTAATTACTATAAGCTCCTGCCTTGGGCCATTCAGTGTAGTTTTGTAAATGACGGACCTCTATGGCAAGTTTTGTGAAAATTGGGCCAGTGCTGTGTGATTAACGTAAAGACGTTAGGACAGAGACAGATCCAGTCCCCTCCCCAATTTCACCGTGGGGGACAATAAAATACACAAGAATGGAGCTATATTTATTTGTATGTATTTAAACTTTATTTAACGAGGCAAGTCAGTTAAGAACAAATTCTTATATGACGGCCTCCCAAAAGGCAAAAGGCCTCCTGTGGGGCCTCCCCCGGCCACACCCTAACAGAGAGTAGCAGATCAGTGTGCAGGGGTATGAGGTTGGTTTGATGGGAAGATGGATGGAGCCAAATACAGGACCATTCTGGAAGAAAACCTGATGGAGTCTGCAAAAGACCTGAGACTGGGACGGAGATTTGTCTTCCAACAAGACAATGATCCAAAACATAAAGCAAAATCTACAATGGAATGGTTCAAAAATAAACATATCCAGGTGTTAGAATGGCCAAGTCAAAGTCCAGACCTGAATCCAATTGAGAATCTGTGGAAAGAACTGAAAACTGCTGTTCACAAATGCTCTCCATCCAACCTCACTGAGCTCGAGCTGTTTTGCAAGGAGGAATGGGAAAAAATTTCAGTCTCTCGATGTGCAAAACTGATAGAGACATACCCCAAACGACTTACAGCTGTAATCGCAGCAAAAGGTGGCGCTACAAAGTATTAACTTAAGGGGGCTAAATAATTTTGCACGCCCAATTTTTCAGTTTTTGATTTGTTAAAAAAGTTTGAAATATCCAATAAATGTCGTTCCACTTCATGATTGTGTCCCACTTGTTGTTGATTCTTCACAAAAAAATACAGTTTTATATCTTTATGTTTGAAGCCTGAAATGTGGCAAAAGGTCGCAAAGTTCAAGGGGGCCGAATACTTTCGCAAGGCACTGTATATGAGGTAGGTACATTAAAGAACAGTAAAGTGACTAGGTATCAGGATAGATAATAATAAGGTATATGAGGTATGTACATTAAAGAACAGTAAAGTGACTAGGTATCAGGATAGATAATAATGAGGTATTTGAGGTAGATATGTACATGAATGCAGGGTGAAGTGACTAGGTATCAGGATAGATAATAATAACGTATTTGAGGTAGATATGTACATGATTGCAGGGTAAAGTGACTAGGCATCAAAATATATAATAATAAGAGCAAAGCAAGGCAAAGTAAACATGTAGTCCCCAACAAATGATGCAGTGCCACCCTTGGGCCAATAAGTGCAATTTTGTAAATGACAGATCTCTATTCACACAAGTTGAGTCAAAATCACTCAGGTGGTGTCTGAGATATCTCGTGGGTTAGCTAGACCCATATCCCTGAATACGTGTGTCTGAGATATCTCGTGGGTTAGCTAGACCCATATCCCTGAACACGTGTGTCTGAGATATCTCGTGGGTTAGCTAGACCCATATCCCTGAACACGTGTGTCTGAGATATCTCGTGGGTTAGCTAGACCCATATCCCTGAACACGTGTGTCTGAGATATCTCGTGGGTTAGCTAGACCCACATCCCTGAACACGTGTGTCTGAGATATCTCGTGGGTTAGCTAGACCCATATCCCTGAACACGTGTGTCTGAGATATCTCGTGGGTTAGCTAGACCCATATCCCTGAACACGTGTGTCTGAGATATCTCGTGGGTTAGCTAGACCCATATCCCTGAACACGTGTGTCTGAGATATCTCGTGGGTTGGGTTAGCTAGACCCATATCCTGAACACGTGTGTCTGAGATATCTCGTGGGTTAGCTAGACCCACATCCCTGAACACGTGTGTCTGAGATATCTCGTGGGTTAGCTAGACCCATATCCCTGAACACGTGTGTCTGAGATATCTCGTGGGTTAGCTAGACCCACATCCCTGAACACGTGTGTCTGAGATATCTCGTGGGTTAGCTAGACCCACATCCCTGAACACGTGTGTCTGAGATATCTCGTGGGTTAGCTAGACCCATATCCCTGAACACGTGTGTCTGAGATATCTCGTGGGTTAGCTAGACCCATATCCCTGAACACGTGTGTCTGAGATATCTCGTGGGTTAGCTAGACCCATATCCCTGAACACGTGTGTCTGAGATATCTCGTGGGTTAGCTAGACCCACATCCCTGAACACGTGTGTCTGAGATATCTCGTGGGTTAGCTAGACCCATATCCCTGAACACGTGTGTCTGAGATATCTCGTGGGTTGGCTAGACCCATATCCCTGAACACGTGTGTCTGAGATATCTCGTGGGTTAGCTAGACCCATATCCCTGAACACGTGTGTCTGAGATATCTCGTGGGTTAGCTAGACCCATATCCCTGAACACGTGTGTCTGAGATATCTCGTGGGTTAGCTAGACCCATATCCCTGAACACGTGTGTCTGAGATATCTCGTGGGTTAGCTAGACCCATATCCCTGAACACGTGTGTCTGAGATATCTCGTGGGTTAGCTAGACCCATATCCCTGAACACGTGTGTCTGAGATATCTCGTGGGTTAGCTAGACCCACATCCCTGAACACGTGTGCAAAATTCTAAATGGTGGAAAATCCATCACGACAGACCTGAGGCAAATTTGTTCCTTGTGAAGAGAGCGACCTATGTACCAAATTTCATGACTTTAGGTCAAACAGGGTGAGGGGCGTGACCATTCAAAGTTTGCATTTTCAATCTCTTGTTATAACGCCACCATCTGGCCAATCAGTGTCATATTGTAAATTCCGGATCTCTATGGCAAGACGCATCATTCACCCAAGTGTCGCGCTGTATGAGATATCGCATGTGACTAACGTACGTAACGAACAAACTTACAGACGGACAGAGGCAGATCCACAGTCCCCTTCCCGATTTCATCGTGGGGGACAACTATCTGAGAAGGAAATGTTGTGTGGAAATGTCTTCACGTCAATTACCAAAGTTGCACACCATAGTCCCCATAACAACAACAAAAGCTACTGTGCTCACGGTCACTATGGCATTGTGTGAGATGCATTCATATACACTGTTTATGTGAGTGTGTCTGCATGCACCTGAGAAGGGACAGGGGGGACAGGGTTGTCACTCAGTACCCTCTTGAGCATATGTGTGTACATGTGTGTCAGTGGTGGTCGGTGCCGTTTAAGGCGAGGGAATATTAGGACCTTCTTTGATGAGCATGGTCTTGTTTCTATATAACAGCATATTGGATGACTGTCATTCATATTCCATTGACCCAGCTTAATGGAACAACGAAAAGTTTAGGCTTCCAAATGATACTTGAATCTTCCCTTTAGCCATCATGAGGTTGCTAGAACCTAGCCTATGAATGAAAGTTGACAACGTACTGTAGGTGTAGGTAATTTTGAGTAATCAAGGTAACAGTGACACATTCAATACCGCCTTGCACATTCTTGCCTGCATCTAGCTGATGTAGGGTGTAAGCATTAGTCCAACAGTTGCAATATAGGTATGTTTATCCCTATTTTGCTCCTGTTGCTTCCATTTAAGAAACTTTTTTCAACAGAATCAGCGGAATCAATACACCCCTGATAACACACAAACAGTTCACTTTCATAGCAGCCACATAAAAACAGCATGACCACTTTGCTGGTTGTATATTTAATTGAATTCCTTCAACCTTCAACTCTTCCTCTCACCTTTTCCATTCGCTTGTGGACTTCAGTGCACAACACATCAGCTGTCTGTGACCAGGCGAAAAAACCTTTCCAAGCCAAACCTTCACATCAGGACCGCTAACCGCTACACACAGCCTACATGTTGTCTTACGTCATAGTCAACATGGCTAGTAAAACTAACTCGTTAGTAAACCCGCTACAATCATGCAGTACAGCGTACAGAAAGCAGAAAGCAGTTTAGCAGTTACACCGGTGGGCCCCGGTATCTGAAATTAATTGACTGGGTGGACAACATATTAGTTCATGCTGCAAGTGTTTTGATAGGTTGGAGGACGTCCTCTGAAAGTTGTCATAATTACTGTGTAAGTCAATGGAAGAGGGTGAGAACTATGAGCCTCCTAAGTCAAATTAGCCAGAGGAGAGAAGCTAGCTGTCCTCTGGCTACACCATGGTGCTAGCCTACAGAGTTTTGGTGAGACTACTACTGTAGACCTTCGGGGCTCTCGAGTGGCTCATCGGTCTAAGGCACTGCATCTCAGTGCTAAAGGTGTCACTACAGACACTGGCTCGATTCCAGGCTGTATCACAACCAGCTGTGAGTGGGAGTCCCATAGGGCGGTGCTCAATTGGCCCAGTGTCACCCGGGTTAGGGTTTGGCCTGGGAAGGCCATCATTGTTCTTAACTGACTTTCCTAAAAAATTAAATAAAAATACCTTAATTGCAAAACTGTTATGTCTTGTTCCTGTTCTTTCTCTTCACTTCGTTTCCCCCTGCTGGTCGTATTAGGTTACCTTCTCTCCCTTTCCTTCCCCCAGCTGTTCCTCATCTCCTCTAACTACCTTGTTTACTCTCTCCCACCTTTTCCCTTTTTTCCCTCTGATTAGGTCTCTATTTCTCTCTCTGTTTCTGCTTCTGTCTTTGTCAGATTCTCATTTGCTTCACCCTTGTCCCGTCCTGTCGTAATCTGCCTCTTCATCAGATGCTACGTGTGATCAGGTACCTCTGTCCTCTACAACCCGCGCCTACCCGGAGAGACCAGCAGTCTGTTGCCGCTAACCCTGCTATTCTCCTCTGCTGCTAGAAGGGGACTCTCCTGTAAAGATCAGAGGACTTTATGATTTATTTGTCGCCCTCTCTGCGGGTTGTCTATTTTGTCAACCGATACATCTGAAGAGGATTTATGTCTTCCCTGTGTTTGGACATTAAAAGACTCTGTTTCTGTTAAACCGCTTTTGGGTCCTCACTCACCTGCATAACAGAAGAATCTGACCAAGAATGGACCCAGCGACTTCGGATCCTCTCCACTCAGCCGTCGAGATCCAGGGAGCGATGCTCGGCAGACACGAGCAGGAATTGTCTGCTGCTCGACATGCCGTTGAGACCCTGGCCGCCCAAGTCTCCGACCTCTCGAAACATATTCACCATCTCCGCCTCGATCCACCGGGCTACTTCCAGGGCTTCCGAGTCTCGGAGCCCAGAATTAATAACCCGTCGTGTTACTCTGGGAGCCCACTGAATGCCGCTCGTTCCTCACCCAGTGTGATATTGTGTTTTCTCCAGCCCAACACGTACTCCAGGGCACAGCTCGTATCGCCACGTCATATCTCTCCTTACTGGACGGGCTCGTGAGTGGGGCACAGCAATCTGGGAGGCGAGGGCTGAGTGTACTAACCAGTATCAGAACTTTAAGGAGGAGATGATACGGGTTTTTGATCGTTCTGTTTTTGGGGAAGAAGCTTCCAGGGCCCTGTCTTCCCTATGTCAAGGTAATCGATCCATAACTGATTACTCTATAGAGTTTCGCACTCTTGCTGCCTCCAGTGACTGGAACGAGCCGGCTTTGCTCACTCGTTTTCTGGAGGGTCTCCTCGCGGAGGTAAAGGATGAGATTCTCTCCCGGGAGGTTCCTTCCAGCGTGGATTCCTTGATTGAACTTGCTATTCGCATAGAACGACGGGTTGATCTTCGTCACCGAGCTCGTGGAAGGGAGCTCGCGTTATCCGTTGCCCCCCTCTGCGCATCACTACCATCTTCCTCCACTGGCTCAGGTGCTGAGCCTATGCAGCTGGGGGGTATTCGCATCTCGACTAAGGAGAGGGAACGGAGAATCACCAACCGCCTCTGTCTCTATTGCGGTTCCGCTGGTCATTTTGTCATTTCATGTCCAGTAAAAGCCAGAGCTCATCAGTAAGCGGAGGGCTACTGGTGAGCGCTACTACTCAGGTCTCTCCTTCAAGATCCTGTACTACCTTGTCGGTCCATCCACGCTGGACCGGTTCGGCAGCTTCCTGCAGTGCCTTGATAGACTCTGGGGCGGAGGGCTGTTTTATGGACGAAGCCTGGGCTCGGGAACATGACATTCCTCTCAGACAGTTAGGGGAGCCCACGGCCTTGTTCGCCTTGGATGGTAGTCCTCTCCCCAGGATTCAGCGTGAAACGCTACCTTTAACTCTCACTGTCTCTGGTAATCATAGCGAAACCATTTCTTTTTTAATTTTTCGTTCACCTTTTACACCTGTTGTTTTGGGCCATCCCTGGCTAGTGTGTCATAATCCTTCTATTAATTGGTCTAGTAATTCTATCCTCTCCTGGAACGTCTCTTGTCATGTGAAGTGTTTAATGTCTGCTATCCCTCCTGTTTCCTCTGTCTCTTCTTCACAGGAGGAGCCTGGTGATTTGACAGGGGTGCCGGAGGAATATCACGATCTGCGCACGGTGTTCAGTCGGTCCAGGGCTCCTTCCGGGAACCACTCCCCCCCGGGGTAGACTATACTCTCTGTCGGCTCCCGAACGTAAGGCTCTCGAAGATTATTTGTCTGTAGCTCTCGACGCCGGTACCGTAGTCCCTTCCTCCTCTCCCGCCGGAGCGGGTTTTTTGTTAAGAAAAAGGACGGGACCCTGCGCCCTGCGTGGATTATCGAGGCTGAATGACATAACGGTTAAGAATCGTTATCCGCTTCCCTTATGTCTTCAGCCTTCGAGATCCTGCAGGAGCCAGGTTTTTCACTAAGTTGGACCTTCGTAACGCTTACCATCTCGTGCGCATCAGGGAGGGGGACGAGTGGAAACGGCGTTTAACACTCCATTAGGGCACTTTGAATACCGGGTTCTGCCGTTCGGCCTCGCTAACGCTCCAGCTGTCTTTCAGGCATTAGTGAATGATGTACTGAGAGACATGCTGAACATCTTTGTTTTCGTTTACCTTGACGATATCCTGATTTTTTTCACCGTCACTCCAGATTCATGTTCAGCACGTTCGACGTGTCCTCCAGCGCCTTTTAGAGAATTGTCTTTATGTGAAGGCTGAGAAGTGCTCTTTTCATGCCTCCTCCGTCACATTTCTCGGTTCTGTTATTTCCGCTGAAGGCATTAAGATGGATCCCGCTAAGGTCCAAGCTGTCAGCGATTGGCCCGTCCCTAAGTCACGTGTCGAGCTGCAGCGCTTTCTCGGCTTCGCAAATTTCTATCGTCGTTTCATCCGTAATTTCGGTCAGGTGGCAGCTCCTCTCACAGCCCTTACTTCTGTCAAGACGTGCTTTAAGTGGTCCGTTTCTGCCCAGGGAGCTTTTGATCTCCTCAAGAAGCGTTTTACATCCGCACCTATCCTTGTTACACCTGACGTCTCTAGACAGTTCATTGTCGAGGTTGACGCGTCAGAGGTGGGCGTGGGAGCCATTCTTTCCCAGCGCTCCCATTCTGACGACAAGGTCCACCCTTGCGCGTGTTTTTCTCATCGCCTGTCGCCGTCGGAACGTAACTATGATGTGGGAAACCGCGAACTGCTCGCCATCCGCTTAGCCCTAGGCGAATGGCGACAGTGGTTGGAGGGGGCGACAGTTCCTTTTGTCGTTTGGACTGACCATAGGAACCTTGAGTACATCCGTTCTGCCAAACGACTTAATGCGCGTCAGGCTCGTTGGGCGCTGTTTTACGCTCGTTTCGAGTTCGTTATTTCTTATCGTCCGGGCTCTAAGAACACCAAGCCTGATGCTTTATCCCGTCTCTTCAGTTCTTCAGTAGCCTCCACCGACCCCGAGGGGATTCTCCCTGAGGGGCGTGTTGTCGGGTTGACTGTCTGGGGAATTGAGAGGCAGGTAAAGCAAGCACTCACTCACACTCCGTCGCCGCGCGCTTGTCCTAGGAACCTTCTTTTCGTTCCCGTTCCTACTCGTCTGGCCGTTCTTCAGTGGGCTCACTCTGCCAAGTTAGCCGGCCACCCCGGCGTTCGGGGTACGCTTGCTTCTATTCGCCAGCGTTTTTGGTGGCCCACTCAGGAGCGTGACACGCGTCGTTTCGTGGCTGCTTGTTCGGACTGCGCGCAGACTAAGTCCGGTAACTCCCCTCCTGCCGGCCGTCTCAGACCGCTTTCCATTCCCTCTCGACCGTGGTCTCACATCGCCTTAGACTTTATTACCGGACTGCCTTCGTCAGCGGGGAAGACTGTTATTCTAACGGTTGTCGATAGGTTCTCTAAGGCGGCTCATTTTATTCCCCTCGCTAAGCTTCCTTCTGCTAAAGAGACGGCACAAATCATCATTGAGAATGTTTTCAGAATTCATGGCCTTCCGTCAGACGCCGTTTCGGACAGGGGTCCGCAATTCACGTCTCAATTTTGGAGGGAGTTTTGCCGTTTGATTGGGGCTTCCGTCAGTCTCTCTTCCGGTTTTCACGCCAATTCTAACGGTCAAGCAGAACGGGCCAATCAGACTATTGGTCGCATCTTACGCAGTCTTTCTTTTCGTAACCCTGCGTCTTGGGCAGAACAGCTCCCCTGGGCAGAATACGCTCACAACTCGCTTCCTTCGTCTGCAACCGGGCTATCTCCTTTTCAGAGTAGCCTCGGGTACCAGCCTCCTCTGTTCTCGTCCCAGCTCGCCGAGTCCAGCGTCCCCTCCGCTCAGGCTTTTGTCCAACGTTGTGAGCGCACCTGGAAGAGGGTCAGGTCTGCACTTTGCCGTTATAGGGCGCAGACTGTGAGAGCCGCTAATAAGCGTAGGACTAAGAGTCCTAGATATTGTCGCGGTCAGAGAGTATGGCTCTCCACTCAAAACCTTCCCTTAAGACAGCTTCTCATAAGTTGACCCCGCGGTTCATTGGTCCGTTCCGTATTTCTCAGGTCATTAATCCTGTCGCAGTGCGACTTCTTCTTCCGCGACATCTTCGTCGCGTCCACCCGGTCTTCCATGTCTCCTGTGTTAAGCCCTTTCTTCGCGCCCCGTTCGTCTCCCCCATCCTTGTCGAGGGCGCACCTATCTACAGGGTCCGTAAGATTTGGACATGCGTCCTCGGGGCCGTGGTCATCAGTACCTAGTGGATTGGGAGGGGTACGGTCCTGAGGAAAGGAGTTGGGTTCCATCTCGGGACGTGCTGGACCGTTCGCTGATCGATGATTTCCTCCGTTGCCGCCAGGTTTCCTCCTCGAGTGCGCCAGGAGGCGCTCGGTGAGTGGGGGTACTGTCATGTATTGTCATGTTATGTCTTGTTCCTGTTCTTTCTCTTCACTTCGTTTCCCCCTGCTGGTCGTATTAGGTTACCTTCTCTCCCTTTCCTTCCCCCAGCTGTTCCTCATCTCCTCTAACTACCTCGTTTACTCTCTCCCACCTGTTCCCTTTTTCCCTCTGATTAGGTCTCTATTTCTCTCTCTGTTTCTGCTTCTGTCTTTGTCAGATTCTCGTTTGCTTCACCCTTGTCCCGTCCTGTCGTAATCTGCCTCTTCATCAGATGCTACGTGTGATCAGGTACCTCTGTCCTCAACAACCCGCGCCTACCCGGAGAGACCAGCAGTCTGTTGCCGCTAACCCTGCTATTCTCCTCTGCTGCTAGAAGGGGACTCTCCTGTAAAGATCAGAGGACTTTATGATTTATTTGTCGCCCTCTCTGCGGGTTGTCTATTTTGTCAACCGATACATCTGAAGAGGATTTATGTCTTCCCTGTGTTTGGA
>NW_027039178.1:0-20045 GCF_034236695.1 Oncorhynchus nerka | reverse complement strand
TAGCAGGCAACAACAGTGAGAGACTTATTTCTGGAGAGGGTAATTTTCAAAATTAGTAGTTCGAACTGTTTGGGTATGGACCTGGAAAGTATGACATTACTTTGCAGGCTATCTCTGCAGTAGACTGCAACTCCACCCCCTTTGGCAGTTCTATCTTGACGGAAGATGTTATAGTTGGGTATGGAAATCTCTGAATTTTTGGTGGCCTTCCTGAGCCAGGATTCAGACACGGCAAGGACATCAGGGTTAGCAGAGTGTGCTAAAGCAGTGAGTAAAACAAACTTAGGGAGGAGGCTTCTGATGTTGACATGCATAAAACCAAGGCTTTTTCGATCACAGAAGTCAACAAATGAGGGTACCTGGGGACATGCAGGGCCTGGGTTTATCTCCACATCACCCGCGGAACAGAGAAGGAGTAGTATGAGGGTGCGGCTAAAGGCTATCAAAACTGGTCGCCTAGAGCGTTGGGGGCAGAGGATAAGAGGAGCAGGTTTCTGGGCATGGTAGAATATATTCAGGGCATAATGCGCAGACAGGGGTATGGTGGGGTGCGGGTACAGCGGAGGTAGGCCCAGGCACTGGGTGATGATGAGAGAGGTTGTATCTCTGGACATGCTGGTTGTAATGGGTGAGGTCACCGCATGTGTGGGAGGTGGGACAAAGGAGGTAACAGGGGTATGCAGAGTGGGTCTAGGGCTCCATTGTGAACTAAAACAATGATAACTAACCTGAACAACAGTATACAAGGCATATTGACATCTGAGAGAGACATACAGCGAGGCATACAGTAATCACAGGTGTTGAATTTGGAAAGCTAGCTAAAAACAGTAGGCGAGGCTAATCCGCTAGCACAACAAACAGCAGGTAAAATGGCGTTGACTAGGCAACGGGGCCGACAGGTAAGACAAACAAGCAGAAAGGAGTACCGTGATTAATGGACAGTCCAGCGTGCGTCAGCTATGTAGCCAAGAGATCAGTGTCCAGGGGGCAGCGGTGGATGGGCAGGGAGGCTGGGCTGGCGAGTGTTATCCAGGTTTTTTAAAAACTAACAATGACTAAATAGCTTGTAGCTAGTTAGCTGGTTAGCGTCTGGAGGTTCTTGAGTGTGTCATAAAAATAAAAATAAGAGTAAAAGTAATAGTGATTCCGTATCACATTGGGTGAGGCAGGTTTCCGGAAGGTATAAACAAATTAAAAATCAAAAAGAGATAGAAAGTAAATGGGGTCAGAGAGTGATTGGGACGCGGTGGTTCAGACGCTTAGCAGGCCTGTGCTAACAAGCTAACAGTTCGTAGGCCCGAGCTAGACAAGGTAGCAGTTAGCGGACCGGAGCTTGACAAGCTAGCCGTTAGCAGGCCGAATTAGCAAGCAGGGAGATAGCGAGGGCTAGAGAGTTAACCTTTGGGGGACGTCGCGATGGGGTGAGTCTGTTTATTCCTCTTCATGCAGTGAGCTGGAGATACAGCGATTCAGAAAGTTCGCGGGCCTTGGCCAGCAGATGGATCTTTGGCGATGTCGCAGCGGAAAAGCCTGTTGAAACCCCCTCGGACGATTATGTCGGCGGACCAGTCGTGATGGATCGGCGGGGCTCCGTGTCGGCAGTAGAGGGTCCAGGCCAATTGGCAAAATAGGTATTGTTGGACCTCTTCGGCTAGTCGGGAGATGGGCTTAGCTCGAGGCTAGCTCCAGGCTAACTGGTGCTTGCTCTGGGACAGAGACGTTAGCCAGGAGTAGCCACTCGGATTGCAGCTAGCTAGTTGCGATGATCCGGTGTAAAGGTTCAGAGCTTGCGGTAGGAATCCGGAGATGTGGTAGAGAAAAAGCAGTCTGATATGCTTTGGGTAGATGTCGCGCTGGTGTCCTAGTTAGCGTTGAAGACCGCTAGCAGTGGCTAGCTACTAGCTAGTAGCTAGTTAGCTGGCTAGCTTCTGATGAGGGTTCCGATTCTAAAGTATAGAAAAAGCAGATCCGTACCACATTGGGTGATGCGGGTTGCAGGAGAGTATATTCAGCCTGTAGTTGGAAAGTGAGATTAAAATATGTACGAAATATATACAGAAAAAAACGAGGAAAAACTATATTTACACTATACAGGACGGGACAAGACAAAACACACGTCCGACTGCTACGCCATCTTGGTATTTGATAACACACTGGGGGGGTTGGTACTTAGAGGAAACCACTAGTGATATGATAACACACTGGGGGGGTTGGTACTTAGAGGAAACCACTAGTGATATGATAAACACACTGGGGGTGGGGGAAACCACTAGTGATTGGTAAACACAGAGTAGTGATATGATAAACACACTGGGGGTTGGTACTTAGAGGAAACCACTAGTGATATGATAAACACACTGGGGGGTTGGTACTTAGAGGAAACCACTAGTGATATGATAAACACACTGGGGGGTTGGTACTTAGAGGAAACCACTAGTGATATGATAAACACACTGGGGGTTGGTACTTAGAGGAAACCACTAGTGATATGATAACACACTGGGGGGTTGATACTTATAGGAAACCACTAGTAATATGATAAACACACTGGGGGGTTGGTACTTAGAGGAAACCACTAGTGATATGATAACACACTGGGGGGGTTGGTACTTAGAGGAAACCACTAGTGATATGATAAACACACTGGGGGGTTGGTACTTAGAGGAAACCACTAGTGATATGATAAACACACTGGGGGGTTGATACTTAGAGGAAACCACTAGTGATATGATAAACACACTGGGGGGTTGATACTTAGAGGAAACCACTAGTGATATGATAAACACACTGGGGGGTTGGTACTTAGAGGAAACCACTAGTGATATGATAACACACTGGGGGGTTGATACTTAGAGGAAACCACTAGTGATATGATAAACATACTGGGGGGTTGGTACTTAGAGGAAACCAATAGTGATATGATAAACACACTGGGGGGTTGGTACTTAGAGGAAACCACTAGTGATATGATAACACACTGGGGGGTTGGTACTTAGAGGAAACCACTAGTGATATGATAAACACACTGGGGGGTTGGTACTTAGAGGAAACCACTAGTGATATGATAAACACACTGGGGGGTTGATACTTAGAGGAAACCACTAGTGATTTGATAAACACACTGGGGGTTGGTACTTAGAGGAAACCACTAGTGATATGATAACACACTGGGGGGTTGATACTTAGAGGAAACCACTAGTGATATGATAAACACACTGGGGGGTTGGTACTTAGAGGAAACCACTAGTGATATGATAACACACTGGGGGGTTGGTACTTAGAGGAAACCACTAGTGATATGATAACACACTGGGGGGTTGGTACTTAGAGGAAACCACTAGTGATATGATAACACACTGGGGGGTTGGTACTTAGAGGAAACCACTAGTGATATGATAAACACACTGGAGGATTGGTACTTGAACGAGCCCAGCATTGCAAACAGGTGGTAGGACAAGGTAAAGGGATGAACGATGTTGCTCGGTGGGAACAGACAAAGTCTTACAGTCTTAATATAAAAATCTATCTGATAGCTGATTAATGTCTGATAATTCAGTGATTCATACAGTGTGTATATACAGAGTAGCACTGCATGACACCAGTGCAGCACAGATCATTACAGACCAGATAACACTGCACTGAGGCTGATGGCCTACTAACTACATGTTCAGTCAACACATATAATTATATTTTACACCCCTTATACTCTGTTCCCACACAGACATGTCTAGGCTGTAGGATCAGGCTACATGTCTAGACTGTAGGATTAGACTACATGTCTAGGCTGTAGGATTAGGCTATATGTCTAGACTGTAGGATTAGGCTACATGTCTAGGCTGTAGGATTAGGCTACATGTCTAGGCTGTAGGATTAGGCTATATGTCTAGGCTGTAGGATTAAGCTACATGTCTAGGCTGTAGGATTAAGCTACATGTCTAGGCTGTAGGATTAGGCTACATGTCTAGGCTGTAGGATTGGGCTACATGTCTAGACTGTAGGATTAGGCTACATGTCTAGGCTGTAGGATTGGGCTACATGTCTAGGCTGTAGGATTAGGCTATATGTCTAGACTGTAGGATTAGGCTACATGTCTAGGCTGTAGGATTGGGCTATATCTCTAGACTGTAGGATTAGGCAATATGTCTAGGCTGTAGGATTAGGCTACATGTCTAGGCTGTAGGATTAGGCTACATGTCTAGGCTGTAGGATTAGGCTACATGTCTAGGCTGTAGGATTAGGCTACATGTCTAGGCTGTAGGATTAGGCTACATGTCTAGGCTGTAGGATTAGGCTACATGTCTAGGCTGTAGGATTGGGCTATATGTCTAGGCTGTAGGATTAGGCGATATGTCTAGGCTATAGGATTAGGCGATATGTCTAGGCTGTAGGATTAAGCTACATGTCTAGGCTGTAGGATTAAGCTATATGTCTAGGCTGTAGGATTAAGTTATATGTCTAGGCTGTAGGATTAAGCTATACGTCTAGGCTGTAGGATTAGACTACATTAGGAATAGGCTATATCTAGGCTGTAGGATTAAGCTATGCGTCTAGGCTGTAGAATTAGGCTACATGTCTAGGCTGTAGGGATTATTAGGCTATACACCAAGTGTACAAAACATTAACAACACCTCTTTTCATGACATAGACTGACCAGGTGAATGTGATCCCTTATTGATGTCACTTGTTAAATCCATGTCAAACAGTGTAGATGAAGGGGAGGAGACAGGTAAAAAAAAAAAAAAATTGAAGACTTGAGAAAAGTTTAGCCTGTAGGTTTAGGCTATAACATTTGGCTATACTAGGTTATAAAATTAGGATATACAAGGCTGTAAAATTAGGATATACATGGCTGTAAACTTAGGATATACAAGGCTGTACAATTAGGATATACAAGGCTGTAAAATTAGGATATACTAGGCTGTAAAATTAGGATATACAAGGCTGTAAAATTAGGATATACAAGGCTGTAAAATTAGGATATACAAGGCTGTAAAATTAGGATATACAAGGCTGTAAAATTAGGATATACTAGGCTGTAAAATTAGGATATACAAGGCTGTACAATTAGGATATACAAGGCTGTAGAATTAGGATATACTAGGCTGTAAAATTAGGATATACAAGGCTGTAAAATTAGGATATACAAGGCTGTAAAATTAGGATATACAAGGCTGTAAAATTAGGATATACTAGGCTGTAAAATTAGGATATACAAGGCTGTAAAATTAGGATATACAAGGCTGTAAAATTAGGATATACAAGTAGGATATACAAGGCTGTAAAATTAGGATATACAAGGCTGTAAAATTAGGATATACAAGGCTGTAAAATTAGGATATACAAGTAGGATATACTAGGCTGTAAAATTTGGATATACAAGGCTGTAAAATTAGGATATACAAGGCTGTAAAATTAGGATATACTAGTGTCACACCCTGACCATAGTTTGCTTTGTATGTTTCTATGTTTTGTTTGGTCAGGGTGTGATCTGAGTGGGCATTCTATGTTACATGTCTAGTTTGTCTATTTCTATGTTTGGCCTGATATGGTTCTCAATCAGAGGCAGGTGTTAGTCGTTGTCTCTGATTGGGAACCATATTTAGGTAGCCTGTTTGGTGTTGGGTTTTGTGGGTGATTGTTCCTGTCTCTGTGTTTTGCACCAGATAGGGCTGTTTTTGGTTTTCCACGTTTATTGTTTTGTAGTGTTCGTGTTTATCTTTTTTTTTTATTAAACATGAATCAATATAACCACGCTGCATTTTGGTCAGCCTCTCCTTCACCACAAGAAAACCGTTACAACTAGGCTGTGAAATTAGGATATACTAGGCTGTAAAATTAGGATATACAAGGCTGTAAAATTAGGCTATACAAGGCTGTAAAATTAGGATATACTAGGCTGTAAAATTAGGATATACAAGGCTGTAAAATTAGGATATACAAGGCTGTAAAATTAGGATATACTAGGCTGTAAAATTAGGATATACAAGGCTGTAAAATTAGGATATACAAGGCTGTAAAATTAGGATATACAAGGCTGTAAAATTAGGATATACAAGGCTGTAAAATTAGGATATACAAGGCTGTAAAATTAGGATATACAAGGCTGTAAAATTAGGATATACAAGGCTGTAAAATTAGGATATACAAGGCTGTAAAATTAGGATATACAAGGCTGTAAAATTAGGATATACAAGGCTGTAAAATTAGGATATACAAGGCTGTAAAATTAGGATATACAAGGCTGTAAATTTGGATATACAAGGCTGTAAAATTAGGATATACTAGGCTGTAAAATGTGGATATACAAGGCTGTAAAATTTGGATATACAAGGCTGTAAAATTAGGATATACAAGGCTGTAAAATTAGGATATACAAGGCTGTAAAATTAGGATATACAAGGCTGTAAAATTAGGATATACAAGGCTGTAAAATTAGGATATACTAGGCTGTAAAATTAGGATATACTAGGCTGTAAAATTAGGATATACAAGGCTGTAAAATTAGGATATACAAGGCTGTAAAATTAGGATATACAAGGCTATAAGATTAGGTTTATACAAGGCTATAAGATTAGGCTATACAAGGCTATAAGATTAGGCTATAAGATTAGGCTATTTAAAAAAAATCAACTTTATTTAACTAGGCAGGTCAATTAAGAACAAATTCTAATTTTCAATGATGGCCTAGGGACAGTGGGTTAACTGCCTGTTCAGGGGCAGAACGACAGATTTGTACCTTGTCAGCTCGGGGATTTGAACTTGCAACCTTACGGTTATACTAGGCTATAAGATTAGGCTATATTAGGCTATAAGATTAGGCTATATTAGGCTATACTAGGCTATACTAGGCTACAAGATTAGGCTATACTAGGCTATAAGATTTGGATATACTAGGCTGTAAAATTAGGATATACAAGGCTGTAAAATTAGGATATACAAGGCTGTAAAATTAGGATATACTAGGCTGTAAAATTAGGATATACAAGGCTGTAAAATTAGGATATACAAGGCTGTAAAATTAGGATATACAAGGCTGTAAAATTAGGATATACAAGGCTGTAAAATTAGGATATACAAGGCTGTAAAATTAGGATATACAAGGCTGTAAAATTAGGATATACAAGGCTGTAAAATTAGGATATACAAGGCTGTAAATGTGGATATACAAGGCTGTAAAATTAGGATATACTAGGCTGTAAAATTTGGATATACAAGGCTGTAAAATTTGGATATACAAGGCTGTAAAATTAGGATATACAAGGCTGTAAAATTAGGATATACAAGGCTGTAAAATTAGGATATACAAGGCTGTAAAATTAGGATATACTAGGCTGTAAAATTAGGATATACAAGGCTGTAAAATTAGGATATACTAGGCTGTAAAATTAGGATATACTAGGCTGTAAAATTAGGATATACAAGGCTGTAAAATTAGGATATACAAGGCTGTAAAATTAGGATATACAAGGCTATAAGATTAGGTTTATACAAGGCTATAAGATTAGGCTATACAAGGCTATAAGATTAGGCTATAAGATTAGGCTATTTAAAAAAAATCTACTTTATTTAACTAGGCAGGTCAATTAAGAACAAATTCTAATTTTCAATGATGGCCTAGGGACAGTGGGTTAACTGCCTGTTCAGGGGCAGAATGACAGATTTGTACCTTGTCAGCTCGGGGATTTGAACTTGCAACCTTACGGATATACTAGGCTATAAGATTAGGCTATATTAGGCTATACTAGGCTATACTAGGCTACAAGATTAGGCTATACTAGGCTATAAGATTTGGCTATACTAGGCTATACGATTCGGCTATACTAGGCTATACGACACACCCAAGAATAGCAGTACTACTCCAAATAGCAGTGTAGCACAAATTCACAAACAACGTTTCAAGTAAACCCTAAACCCCCCTGTCTGTAGGAAGGCTGTGTACAGTAGAGGCAGAGGGGAGCAGACATAAAACCACGATCCTCTCAGCTGAACTACTCTGAATAATTCAAACAGGGTCTCCCAGTCAGTAACTCCAACATCACGGGTCCAGATTATGTTAGAAACAAAAGGAGAGGTGCATTGGTCATCACTTAACCATAATATGATACAGCCATACAGTGAATTAGCTGGATGGTACAGTCTGTCACCCAAGGCATCCTTGGGTTGAACACCCATGCAATAGCTAATTGACCCAAGTCATTAAAAAAACATTATCAAACTATACATCTACATGTTGGCTTATTGAAGTATCCATTCCTTCATTAATATAATAAAAGGGGGTGCTAAATCAACAAAGGACATTTCAAATATATATTTTAAAACAGGGGGAAACAAGTACTAGAAACATCTCTAATAATAAATGAAATAACATTTCCATCAGTCAACTAACAGACATGAAGGCTCTGCAAACTGTGTTCCTTTTCTATCGTTTTTTCTTATTGTTCTCTTTAAAAATGGGAGAACTTAGTGTCTGAGAACTTATCTCCACGTCTCATTTTGCGTAGCACGTTGATATGAGATAAGAATGAGGGTTTTGGATTCTGTTCTCTAATAAACCCCCATGTATGAGACTAAGCAAGCTACGCTTGGTTGCTTGTACAGAGCAGTTCCCACCAGTTGATGGGTGGCTCCTTGTAGCTAACAACAGCTCCCTGTTTACCGGTCTGATCAGTGTCTTTATTATTAGTATGGTTGGTGTGAGCCATAACTTCAACCCACTCTTCTTAATCTACAGCAACCTTGTGAGCAGAAGAAGCAACCGTTTTAGGGCTGGAGGCTGGAGTGCCAAATCCAATCTCATTGGTGCAGGTAACATCAAAGGATTCCCACAGAGTCCTCTCGTCCGTGAGCAGCTCCCTCAGGTTCTCACGTACTGCCTCACCGCTGTGACCATCAGGCTGTGTGGGTCTCAGCAGTCGATACATTAGTTGTCCAGCTGTTTGACACAATCATTCTGGAATTAGGCCTTGCCATTTCTGCTGGATTCATTAAAACTAGTCTCTGCTTATGGTTTTATGGCCCTGGTTGGACTGGTGCTTAAAGCTGCTGCCTTTGATGTCTGGACTGAGGGCCTCAAAATTTAGACATACTTTCATAAGCTCCACTGGTGTCCTCAGTGGCAGAGTGTGTGACGACTTGCAACACGTTGGGCTCCGCCACCGGCTGCACTTCTGCATTTTGTGATGCAATAGCTCCATATGTACTACCCTGGTTCTCCATAGCCTCACTGGACAAAGAATAACCTCCACCCTGAGACAGCGACCACTTAGTGTTGCTACTTTTCATTCTCTTTTTCCTCTGCTTCACAGGGGAACCAGAGTCCTCCTTCTTTCCATTCTTCTTCTTTGATTTGGCACTCTGCTCTTTCCTGGCTTTCTTGGTCTTTTGCTCCGCAGCAACTGTAGTGGGGTCACCTGAGTCCAATGGGGTGTTTACTCCTCAACACACAAGCCTTTTAGGATCCTCAGAATATTCTGCAGGTTTCCTGGGTTGCCAACCATGCACGTTTAAAGGCGGCCTGAGTTTCTTGAACTACAGAGTCTGTAGTCTTGCGCCCAGCAGCTAGACAGTGATCTGGGTCTGTGAGATGCTCCACTATGCTTACATCCCTCACCGTTTGTTTGTTCTTCAGTGACAAGGTCATACACTGTACTAGGAGTGGACTTCTGCTTTTCTTCCCAAGCATCAAATAAAATACAATGTTATTGGTCACATACACATATTTAGCAAATGTTATTGCGGGTGTAGCTAAATCCTTGTGTTCCTAGCTCCAACAGTGCAGTAATATCTAGCAATTCACAACAATACACACAACTCTAAAGTAAAAGAATGGGTTTAAAAATATATAAATATTAGGACGAGCAATGTTGGAGAGCCATTGACTAAAACACAGTAAAATAGAATACAGTGTACATTTACATTTACATTTAAGTCATTTAGCAGACGCTCTTATCCAGAGCGACAAAATTGGTGCGTTCACCTTATGACATCCAGTGGAACAGCCACTTTACAATAGTGCATCTAAATCTTTTAAGGGGGGGTGAGAAGGATTACTTTATCCTATCCTAGGTATTCCTTAAAGAGGTGGGGTTTCAGGTGTCTCCGGAAGGTGGTGATTGACTCCGCTGTCCTGGCGTCGTGAGGGAGTTTGTTCCACCATTGGGGGGCCAGAGCAGCGAACAGTTTTGACTGGGCTGAGCGGGAACTGTACTTCCTCAGTGGTAGGGAGGCGAGCAGGCCAGAGGTGGATTAACGCAGTGCCCTTGTTTGGGTGTAGGGCCTGATCAGAGCCTGGAGGTACTGAGGTGCCGTTCCCCTCACAGCTCCGTAGGCAAGCACCATGGTCTTGTAGCGGATGCGAGCTTCAACTGTGTACAGTCAGAATGGGGTTGTGTCTTTTAGAGTACAGTCAGAATGGGGTTGTGTCTTTTAGAGTGCAGTCAGAATGGGGTTGTGTCTTTTAGAGTGCAGTCAGAATGGGGTTGTCTTTTAGAGTGCAGTCAGAATGGGGTTGTGCAGTCAGAATGGGGTTGTGTCTTTTAGGGAAAGTCAGAATGGGGCTGTGTCTTTTAGAGTACAGTCAGATTGGGGTTGTGTATTTTACAGTGTACAGTCAGAATGGGGTTGTGTCTTTTAGAGTACAGTCAGAATGGGGTTGTACAGTCAGAATGGGGTTGTGTCTTTTAGAGTACAGTCAGAATGGGGTTGTGTCTTTTAGAGTGCAGTCAGAATGGGGTTGTGTCTTTTAGAGTGCAGTCAGAATGGGGTTGTCTTTTAGAGTGCAGTCAGAATGGGGTTGTGCAGTCAGAATGGGGTTGTGTCTTTTAGAGTACAGTCAGAATGGGGTTGTGTATTTTAGAGTGCAGTCAGAATGGGGTTGTGTCTTTTACAGTACAGTCAGAATGGGGTTGTGTATTTTAGAGTGCAGTCAGAATGGGGTTGTGTCTTTTACAGTGTACAGTCAGAATGGGGTTGTGTCTTTTAGTGTGCAGTCAGAATGGGGTTGTGTCTTTTAGAGTACAGTCAGAATGGGGTTGTGTCTTTTAGAGTGCAGTCAGAATGGGGTTGTGTCTTTTAGAGTACAGTCAGAATGGGTTTGTGTCTTTCAGAGTGCAGTCAGAATGGGGTTGTGTCTTTTAGAGTGCAGTCAGAATGGGGTTGTCTTTTAGAGTGCAGTCAGAATGGGGTTGTGCAGTCAGAATGGGGTTGTGTCTTTTAGAGTACAGTCAGAATGGGGTTGTGTCTTTTAGAGTGCAGTCAGAATGGGGTTGTGTCTTTTAGGGAAAGTCAGAATGGGGCTGTGTCTTTTAGAGTACAGTCAGATTGGGGTTGTGTCTTTTAGAGTGCAGTCAGAATGGGGTTGTGTCTTTTAGAGTGCAGTCAGAATGGGGTTGTGTCTTTTAGAGTGCAGTCAGAATGGGGTCGTGTCTTTTAGAGTGCAGTCAGAATGGGGTTGTGTCTTTTAGAGTGCAGTCAGAATGGGTTGTGTCTTTTAGAGTACAGTCAGAATGGAGTTGTACAGTCAGAATGGGGTTGTGTCTTTTAGAGTACAGTCAGAATGGGGTTGTGTCTTTTAGAGTGCAGTCAGAATGGGGTTGTGTCTTTTAGAGTACAGTCAGAATGGGGTTGTGTCTTTTAGAGTGCAGTCAGAATGGGGTTGTGTCTTTTAGAGTGCAGTCAGAATGGGGTTGTGTCTTTTAGAGTGCAGTCAGAATGGGGTTGTGTCTTTTAGAGTACAGTCAGAATGGGGTTGTGTCTTTTAGAGTGCAGTCAGAATGGGGTTGTGTCTTTTAGAGTGCAGTCAGAATGGGGTTGTCTTTTAGAGTGCAGTCAGAATGGGGTTGTGCAGTCAGAATGGGGTTGTGTCTTTTAGAGTACAGTCAGAATGGGGTTGTGTCTTTTAGAGTGCAGTCAGAATGGGGTTGTGTCTTTTAGGGAAAGTCAGAATGGGGCTGTGTCTTTTAGAGTACAGTCAGATTGGGGTTGTGTCTTTTAGAGTGCAGTCAGAATGGGGTTGTGTCTTTTAGAGTGCAGTCAGAATGGGGTTGTGTCTTTTAGAGTGCAGTCAGAATGGGGTTGTGTCTTTTAGAGTGCAGTCAGAATGGGGTTGTGTCTTTTAGAGTGCAGTCAGAATGGGGTTGTGTCTTTTAGAGTACAGTCAGAATGGAGTTGTACAGTCAGAATGGGGTTGTGTCTTTTAGAGTACAGTCAGAATGGGGTTGTGTCTTTTAGAGTGCAGTCAGAATGGGGTTGTGTCTTTTAGAGTACAGTCAGAATGGGGTTGTGTCTTTTAGAGTGCAGTCAGAATGGGGTTGTGTCTTTTAGAGTGCAGTCAGAATGGGGTTGTGTCTTTTAGAGTGCAGTCAGAATGGGGTTGTGCAGTCAGAATGGGGTTGTGTCTTTTAGAGTACAGTCAGAATGGGGTTGTGTATTTTAGAGTGCAGTCAGAATGGGGTTGTGTCTTTTACAGTGTACAGTCAGAATGGGGTTGTGTCTTTTAGTGTGCAGTCAGAATGGGGTTGTGTCTTTTAGAGTGCAGTCAGAATGGGGTTGTGTCTTTTGCACAGTGTTGTGTCAGTCAGAATGGGGTTGTGTCTTTTAGTGTGCAGTCAGATGAGTAAAGCAGTATCAGTATGGGGTTGTACAGTCAGAATGGGGTTGTGTCTTTTAGAGTACAGTCAGAATGGGGTTGTGTCTTTTAGAGTGCAGTCAGAATGGGGTTGTGTCTTTTAGAGTACAGTCAGAATGGGGTTGTACAGTCAGAATGGGGTTGTGTCTTTTACAGTGTACAGTCAGAATGGGGTTGTGTCTTTTAGTGTGCAGTCAGAATGGGGTTGTGTCTTTTAGAGTGCAGTCAGAATGGGGTTGTGTCTTTTACAGTGTACAGTCAGAATGGGGTTGTGTCTTTTAGTGTGCAGTCAGATGAGTAAAGCATTATCAGAATGGGGTTGTACAGTCAGAATGGGGTTGTGTCTTTTAGAGTACAGTCAGAATGGGGTTGTGTCTTTTAGAGTGCAGTCAGAATGGGGTTGTGTCTTTTAGAGTACAGTCAGAATGGGGTTGTACAGTCAGAATGGGGTTGTGTCTTTTAGAGTGCAGTCAGAATGGGGTTGTGTCTTTTAGAGTGCAGTCAGAATGGGGTTGTCTTTTAGAGTGCAGTCAGAATGGGGTTGTGCAGTCAGAATGGGGTTGTGTCTTTTAGAGTACAGTCAGAATGGGGTTGTGTATTTTAGAGTGCAGTCAGAATGGGGTTGTGTCTTTTACAGTGTACAATCAGAATGGGGTTGTGTCTTTTAGAGTACAGTCAGAATGGGGTTGTGTATTTTAGAGTGCAGTCAGAATGGGGTTGTGTCTTTTACAGTGTACAGTCAGAATGGGGTTGTGTCTTTTAGTGTGCAGTCAGAATGGGGTTGTGTCTTTTAGAGTGCAGTCAGAATGGGGTTGTGTCTTTTACAGTGTACAGTCAGAATGGGGTTGTGTCTTTTAGTGTGCAGTCAGATGAGTAAAGCAGTATTTAAACATTATTCAAGTGACCAGTGATTCCATGTCTATGTAAATAGGGCAGCAGCCTATAAGGTGCAGGGTTGAGTAATAGGGTGGTAGCTGGCTACTGATGGCTATTTAACAGTCTGATGTCTTTCAATCTCTCGGTCCCAGCTTTTAATGCATTGTCTAATATTGTACTATTTGCGGAGGAGCTGTCCCTGTTCACCGAGACTACAAACATCCCCTTCACTGTGGTAGGTCTCTTAATGCTCCGGGCTGTGGACTGTCTCGCAGCACTGGAAGAGCTGCATGTGTCCCCGGATTCAGGCAGTGTGCCATCCATGTCTTCCGGCGCCGACAGAGATGGCCGCCTCGCTTCGCGTTCCTAGGAAACTATGCAGTTTTTGTTTTTTTTACGTGTTATTTCTTACATTAGTACCCCAGGTCATCTTAGGTTTCATTACATACAGTCGAGAAGAACTACTGAATATAAGATCAGCGTCAACTCACCATCAGTACGACCAAGAATATGTTTTTCGCGACGCGGATCCTGTGTTCTGCATTTCAAACAGGACAATGGAATGGATCCCATGCAGCGACCCAATAAAACGACTCCGAAAAAGAGGGAAACGAGGCGGTCTTCTGGTCAGACTCCGGAGACGGGCACACGTGCACCACTCCCTAGCATTCTTCTTGCCAATGTCCAGTCTCTTGACAACAAGGTTGATGAAATCCGAGCAAGGGTAGCACTCCAGAGGGACATCAGAGACTGTAACGTTCTTTGCTTCACGGAAACATGGCTCACTGGAGAGACGCTATCCGAGGCGGTGCAGCCAACGGGTTTCTCCACGCATCGCGCCGACAGAAATAAACATCTTTCTGGTAAGAAGAGGGGCGGGGGCGTATGCCTTATGGCGAACGAGACATGGTGTGATGAAAGAAACATACAGGAACTCAAATCCTTCTGTTCACCTGATTTAGAATTCCTCACAATCAAATGTAGACCGCATTATCTACCAAGAGAATTATCTTCGATCATAATCACAGCCGTATATATCCCCCCCCAAGCAGACACATCGATGGCTCTGAACGAACTTTATTTAACTCTTTGCAAACTGGAAACCATTTATCCGGAGGCTGCATTCATTGTAGCTGGGGATTTTAACAAGGCTAATCTGAAAACAAGACTCCCTAAATTTTATCAGCATATCGATTGCGCAACCAGGGGTGGAAAAACCTTGGATCATTGTTACTCTAACTTCCGCGACGCATATAAGGCCCTGCCCCGCCCCCTTTCGGAAAAGCTGACCACGACTCCATTTTGTTGATCCCTGCCTACAGACAGAAACTAAAACAAGAGGCTCCCACGCTGAGGTCTGTCCAACGCTGGTCCGACCAAGCTGACTCCACACTCCAAGACTGCTTCCATCACGTGGACTGGGATATGTTTCGTATTGCGTCAGATAACAATATTGACGAATACGCTGATTCGGTGTGCGAGTTCATTAGAACGTGCGTTGAAGATGTCGTTCCCATAGCAACGATTAAAACATTCCCTAACCAGAAACCGTGGATTGATGGCAGCATTCGCGTGAAACTGAAAGCGCAAACCACTGCTTTTAATCAGGGCAAGGTGTCTGGTAACATGACCGAATACAAACAGTGCAGCTATTCCCTCCGCAAGGCTATCAAACAAGCTAAGCGTCAGTACAGAGACAAAGTAGAATCTCAATTCAACGGCTCAGACACAAGAGGCATGTGGCAGGGCCTACAGTCAATCACGGACTACAAGAAGAAATCCAGCCCAGTCACGGACCAGGATGTCTTGCTCCCAGGCAGACTAAATAACTTTTTTGCCCGGTTTGAGGACTGCACTGTATTCAGTGCCACTGACACAGCCTGCAACGAAAACATGCGGTCTCTCCTTCACTGCAGCCGAGGTGAGTAAGACATTTAAACGTGTTAACCCTCGCAAGGCTGCAGGCCCAGACGGCATCCCCAGCCGCGCCCTCAGAGCATGCGCAGACCAGCTGGCCGGTGTGTTTACAGACATATTCAATCAATCCCTATACCAGTCTGCTGTTCCCACATGCTTCAAGAGGGCCACCATTGTTCCTGTTCCCAAGAAAGCTAAGGTAACTGAGCTAAACGACTACCGCCCCGTAGCACTCACTTCCGTCATCATGAAGTGCTTTGAGAGACTAGTCAAGGACCATATCACCTCCACCCTACCTGACATCCTAGACCCACTCCAATTTGCTTACCGCCCAAATAGGTCCACAGACGATGCAATCTCAACCACACTGCACACTGCCCTAACCCATCTGGACAAGAGGAATACCTATGTGAGAATGCTGTTCATCGACTACAGCTCGGCATTCAACACCATAGTACCCTCCAAGCTCGTCATCAAGCTCGAGACCCTGGGTCTCGACCCGCCCTGTGCAACTGGGTACTGGACTTCCTGACGGGCCGCCCCCAGGTGGTGAGGGTAGGCAACAACATCTCCTCCCCGCTGATCCTCAACACTGGGGCCCCACAAGGGTGCGTTCTGAGCCCTCTCCTGTACTCCCTGTTCACCCACGACTGCGTGGCCACGCACGCCTCAACTCAATCATCAAGTTTGCGGACGACACAACAGTGGTATGCTTGATTACCAACAACGACGAGACGGCCTACAGGGAGGAGGTGAGGGCCCTCGGAGTGTGGTGTCAGGAAAATAACCTCACACTCAACGTCAACAAAACTAAGGAGATGATTGTGGACTTCAGGAAACAGCAGAGGGAACACCCCCCTATCCACATCGATGGAACAGTAGTGGAGAGGGTAGCAAGTTTTAAGTTCCTCGGCATACACATCACAGACAAACTGAACTGGTCCACTCACACAGACAGCATCGTGAAGAAGGCGCAGCAGCGCCTCTTCAACCTCAGGAGGCTGAAGAAATTCGGCTTGTCACCAAAAGCACTCACAAACTTCTACAGATGCACAATCGAGAGCATCCTGGCGGGCTGTATCACGGCCTGGTACGGCAACTGCTCCGCCCTCAACCGTAAGGCTCTCCAGAGGGTAGTGAGGTCTGCACAATGCATCACCGGGGGCAAACTACCTGCCCTCCAGGACACCTACACCACCCGATGTTACAGGAAGGCCATAAAGATCATCAAGGACATCAACCACCCGAGCCACTGCCTGTTCACCCCGCTATCATCCAGAAGGCGAGGTCAGTACAGGTGCATCAAAGCTGGGACCGAGAGACTGAAAAACAGCTTCTATCTCAAGGCCATCAGACTGTTAAACAGCCACCACTAACATTGAGTGGCCGCTGCCAACACACTGACACTGACACTGACTCAACTCCAGCCACTTTAATAATGGGAATTGATGGGAAATGATGTAAAAATATCACTAGCCACTTTAAACAATGCTACCTTATATAATGTTACTTACCCTACATTATTCATCTCATATGCATACGTATATACTGTACCCTATATCATCGACTGCATCCTTATGTAATACATGTATCACTAGCCACTTTAACTATGCCACTTTGTTTACATACTCATCTCATATGTATATACTGTACTCGATACCATCTACTGTATCTTGCCTATGCTGCTCTGTACCATCACTCATTCAATATATCTTTATGTACATATTCTTTATCCCCTTACACTGTGTATAAGACAGTAGTTTTGGAATTGTTAGTTAGATTACTTGTTGGTTATTACTGCATTGTCGGAACTAGAAGCACAAGCATTTCGCTACACTCGCATTAACATCTGCTAACCATGTGTATGTGACAAATAGGAAAAACTAATTGTCCCATTAGAATGTGACTTTGGCTCAGAGGATTAATGTGGCTGCATCACATAATTTCTGACACAACTTTGACAGATCTGCAGTTCATTGAAGAAAAAAAGGCAAGAGCATACTATAGTAAAATGGTTGTTTATTTGTGTGTTAGGGGGTCTAACAATTTGTAAGTCGCTCTGGATAAGAGCGTCTGCTAAATGACTTAAATGTAAATGTAAATGTAAATAAAATTTGATTTGATTTGATTTGATTTGACATAGGCTGTGCACCTTTTAGTAGAATGAGACTCCTCTTCCATGATAGACCGAGACAGAATGAATGCATCATCTTCTGCCTCAATATGCAATTCATGGTCCACCATGACAGGCTGTGCTTTAGTCTTACTGCTTTCTCTGAATGCTTTCTTGCCCTTTCTAGATGTGGGCTCATTTGAAATCACAATATGTGATATCACAAAAGTCTTACGACCTTTAGTTTTAGTGTCCTTGTCCTCTGCGGCATCTACGACCAATGGGTTTGCCCTGTCTAATTTAAATACAGAGTTCTGAGCTTCAGGCTAATCGAAAAAGTAATCATGAAATGGGTCAGGTGACACACTACGATGGGATTTGGATTGGAGAGGGACTCTACAAAAGTTGTTCTTGGGTCAAAAGTTTTTGTAACGTTTTTGTGTTGTTTTATGGGATTCTCTGGTGGGTTTTCTTTGTTTGGTGATGTGTGAGGAGACATGAGTCCTTCTGCAGACAGCAGGTGGTTCTGTCTCTCTGGCTGAGTTCTTTATGACACCCTCTTCTCTGTGTTCTACATTCTCCACTGTAGGGTTGTCCATGTGTCGTGGCGTTGTGGAAGACGTCGCATCTTCACCTCTAGATTCTCACCAACCTGGCCACTGTCCTTAATTCCAACCTTTGCTAATAGACAAGGGATTTTTGTCTTCAGCTCTTTCGGCCTATTCGTTTTCTTGGGCTTTGTCTCCACTGTGACGATTTCAGCAGTGTTGTCCCCAGTAGCTATCTCCATCTCTGTGCCATTGTTGATGGTGGTCTTCTCTGCTTCTCCAATGGTGGTCTTCTTTGCAAGCTCCAATGTGGTCTCCATCTTTAAGCTGTTTGGATGATCCAAAACTTTATCAGCACCAGAGGGCTGTAGATTATTAGTTGTGGAGACAATGGAGGGCAAGACTGCTGGGATAGAGTCAAGTCCAGTGTTGAAATAAATCCTTGACCTCTCATCATTTAGGCTACTGAACCATTGGGATGTTCTCTTTTGGGATGATTTCAAAGTATTGTCCACTGGCTGCTCCATCTTATTCATGCTGTCTGTAAGATAATAATACATGTGAGTTGTTAAAATGGTCAATAACCAGACGTGGATGTGGATTAAGTAGACCCCTGCACCTCTCTGATTCAGAGGAGTTGGGTTAAAGGCGGAAGACACATTTCAGATGAAGGCATTCAATTGTACAATGGACTAGGTCTCCCCCTTTCCCTTTCCCTTAATGCTGAAAGACGACTTACATTTTCATCAGAGTAGAAGTCCACAGCCCGTTCATTAGAACAGAGGTCCACAGCCCTTTCATTAGAACAGAGGTCCACAGCCCTTTCACCAGAACAGAGGTCCACAGCCCTTTCACCAGAACAGAGGTCCACAGCCCTTTCACCAGAACAGAGGTCCACAGCCCTTTCATTAGAACAGAGGTCCACAGCCCTTTCATTAGAACAGAGGTCCACAGCCCTTTCATTAGAGCAGAGGTCCACAGCCCTTTCATCAGAACAGAGGTCCACAGCCCTTTCATCAGAACAGAGATCCACAGCCCTTTCATTAGAACAGAGGTCCACAGCCCTTTCATCAGAACAGAGGTCCACAGCCCTTTCATTAGAGCAGAGATCCACAGCCCTTTCATTAGAACAGAGGTCCACAGCCCTTCCATTAGAGCAGAGGTCCACAGCCCTTTCATTAGAACAGAGATCCACAGCCCTTTCATCAGAACAGAGGTCTACAGCCCTTTCATCAGAACAGAGGTCTACAGCCCTTTCATCAGAGGAGAGGTCCACAGCCCTTTCATTAGAGGAGAGGTCCACAGCCCTTTCATTAGAACAGAGGTCCACAGCCCTTTCATCAGAGCAGAGATCCACAGCCCTTTCATTAGAACAGAGGTCCACAGCCCTTCCATTAGAGCAGAGGTCTACAGCCCTTTCATCAGAGGAGAGGTCCACAGCCCTTTCATTAGAACAGAGATCCACAGCCCTTTCATTAGAACAGAGGTCCACAGCCCTTTCATTAGAACAGAGGTCCACAGCCCGTTCATTAGAACAGAGATCCACAGCCCTTTCATTAGAACAGAGATCCACAGCCCTTTCATTAGAACAGAGGTCCACAGCCCGTTCATTAGAACAGAGGTCCACAGCCCGTTCATTAGAACAGAGGTCCACAGCCCGTTCATTAGAACAGAGGTCCACAGCCCGTTCATTAGAACAGAGATCCACAGCCCTTTCATTAGAACAGAGATCCACAGCCCTCTCCAAGGGATCCAACGTTTTGCATTGGAGGCCTTTCAAGATGAGAATCTGTAAAAGGATATATGAAGTTCACTTGTCAACAATGACCATGATTGTATGTCATAAACTAGCACTGAAGTCTGTGATAAAATAGATTGATACTGTTACGAAGAGCACCTCTAAATAAGTGACCCATTTATGAGCCAAATTTAGATCACACTATTTCTTATTCGAAGTGATGGGCTC
>NW_027039177.1:5964-50000 GCF_034236695.1 Oncorhynchus nerka | reverse complement strand
CGTGTGTGTGTGTGTGTGTGTGTGTGTGCGCGCCTGCATACGTGTGGCATCCCTCATATTGTTACGGTTTTCTTCCGTCGAAAGAGAGTCGGACCAAAATGCAGCGTGGTTAATTCGATACATCTTTAATGGACGAAAAAACACGAACAATACAAAAACAACAAACGGAACGTGAAAACCTATACAGCCTATCTGGTGACAACTAACACAGAGACAGGAATAATCACCCACCAAATACTCAAAGAATATGGCTGCCTAAATATGGTTCCCAATCAGAGACAACGATAATCACCTGACTCTGATTGAGAACCGCCTCAGGCAGCCATAGACTATGCTAGACACCCCACAAAACCCCAAGACAAAAATGCACCACAAAAACCCATGTCACACCCTGGCCTGACCAAATAAATGAAGACAAACATACTATACTTCGACCAGGGCGTAACAGAACCTCCCTCCTAAGGTGCGGACTCCTGGACGCACATCAAAACAATAGGGAGGGTCCGGGTGGGCGTCTGTCCATGGTGGCAGCTCCGGCTCGGGACGTGGACCCCACTCCATCAAAGTCTTAGTTCCTCCCCCTCGCATCCTAGGATAGTCCACCCTAGCCGCCGACCATGGCCTAGTAGTCCTCACCCAGAACCCCACTGGACTGAGGGGCAGCTCGGGACTGAGGGACAGCTCGGGACTGAGGGGAAGCTCGGCACTGAGGGGAAGCTCGGCACTGAGGGGAAGCTCGGCACTGAGGGGAAGCCCGGCACTGAGGGGAAGCCCGGCACTGAGAGGAAGCCCAGCACTGAGAGGAAGCTCAGCACTGAGAGGAAGCTCAGGCAGGTAGTTGGATCCGGCAAATCCTGGCGGATCTGGAAGAGTCTGGTTGACTGGCGGATCTGGAAGAGTCTGGTTGACTGGCAGATCCTGGCTGACTGGCGGATCTGGAAGATCATGGCTGACTGGCGGATCCTGGCTGACTGGCGGATCTATGCAGACTGGCAGCTCTGGCTGCTCCATGCAGACTGGCAGCTCTGGCTGCTCCATGCAGACTGGCAGCTCTGGCTGCTCCATGCAGACTGGCAGCTCCATGCAGACTGGAAGCTCTGGCTGCTCTATGCAGACTGGCAGCTCTATGCAGACTGGCAGCTCTGGCTGCTCCATGCAAACTGGCAGCTCTGGCTGCTCCATGCAGACTGGCAGCTCTGGCTGCTCCATGCAGACTGGCAGCTCTGGCTGCTCCATGCAGACTGACAGCTCAGGCTGCTCCATGCAGACTGTCACGAACCGGCTCAAAGCCCGTAACAAAGGGAGACAACGTGGAGATAAGGCGTAGAAAAATATATATTTATTAAATAAGTAACTAAGTATAATATACAATGGTGTGTGTAATCAGTAATCAGTAGTGTAAGTGAGTGTTTTGCATGCATGAATGTGATAATGCAGGGTGATGAAAGGTGCCAAAGCAAACAAACAAAATCCTGATCCTGGACAACACCCTGTCGTTCTCAAATAACATCAAGGCGGTGGCCCGTTCCTGTAGGTTCATGCTCTACAACATCCGCAGAGTACGACCCTGCCTCACACAGGAAGCGGCGCAGGTCCTAATCCAGGCACTTGTCATCTCCCGTCTGGATTACTGCAACTCGCTGTTGGCTGGGCTCCCTGCCTGTGCCATTAAACCCCTACAACTCATCCAGAACGCCGCAGCCCGTCTGGTGTTCAACCTTCCCAAGTTCTCTCACGTCACCCCGCTCCTCCGCTCTCTCCACTGGCTTCCAGTTGAAGCTCGCATCCGCTACAAGACCATGGTGCTTGCCTACGGAGCTGTGAGGGGAACGGCACCTCAGTACCTCCAGGCTCTGATCAGGCCCTACACCCAAACAAGGGCACTGCGTTCATCCACCTCTGGCCTGCTCGCCTCCCTACCACTGAGGAAGTACAGTTCCCGCTCAGCCCAGTCAAAACTGTTCGCTGCTCTGGCCCCCCAATGGTGGAACAAACTCGACGCCAGGACAGCGGAGTCAATCACCACCTTCCGGAGACACCTGAAACCCCACCTCTTTAAGGAATACCTAGGATAGGATAAAGTAATCCTCCCCCCCCCTTAAAAGACCTAGATGCACTATTGTAAAGTGGCTGTTCCACTGGATGTCATAAGGTGAAAGCACCAATTTGTAAGTCGCTCTGGATAAGAGCGTCTGCTAAATGACTTAAATGTAAATGTAAATGCAAAAGGCCACCAAGAACCACAACACAATCTACAAAGGTGTCTGCATGGAGAGAGTCTCCTCCATGAATGTGGAAGAGGTCTATTTATCCTGGGAGACACCTGGCCCAGGTGTTTCCCATGTAGCTGACGACCCTCCCAACTCCGCCCACCGGCATCCTAATAAGGAAACAAGAACAAAGACAGAATACGGCAGACAGAGTGGGAGGGTCGTCACAGTCTGCTCCATGCAGACTGACAGCTCAGGCTGCTCCATGCAGACTGACAGCTCAGGCTGCTCCATGCAGGCTGGCAGCTCTGGCTGCGCTGAACAGGCAGGAGACTCCAGCAGCGCTGTAGAGGAGGAAGGCTCTGGCAGTGCTGAACAGGCGGGAGACTCCGACAGCACAGGAGAGGAGGAAGGCTCTGGCTGCGCTAAACAGGCGGGAGACTCCAGCAGCACTGTAGAGGAGGAAGGCTCTGGCTGCGCTGAACAGGCGGGAGGCTCCGGCAGCGCTGTAGAGGAGGAAGGCTCTGGCTGCGCTAAACAGGCGGGAGACTCCAGCAGCGCTGTAGAGGAGGAAGGCTCTGATAGCGCTAGACAGGTGAGGCGCACTGAAGGCCTGGTGCGTGGTGCTGGCACTGGTGGTACTGGGCCGAGGACACGCACAGGAAGCCTGATGCGGGGAGCTGCCACCGGAGGACTGGTGTGTGGAGGTGGCACTGGATAGACCGGACCGTGCAGGCGCACTGGAGCTCTTGAGCACCGAACCTGCCCAACCTTACCTGGCTCGATGCCCACTCTAGCCTGGCCAATACGAAGAGCTGGTATGTACCGCACCGGGCTATGCACCTGCACTGGAGACACTGTGCGCTCCATAGCATAACACGGTGCCTGCCCGGTCTCTATAGCCCCCCGGTAAGCACAGGAAGTTTGCGCAGGTCTCCTACCTGGCGTAGCCATACTCCCTGTGAGCCCCCCCCCAATACATTTTTGGGGCTGACTCTCGGGCTTCCATCCGCGTCGCCGTGCTGCCTCTTCATACCAGCGCCTCTCCGCTTTCGCCACCTCCAGTTCTTCTTTGGGGCGTCGATATTCACCAGGCTGTGCCCAGGGTCCTTTTCCGTCCAATATCTCCTCCCAAGTCCAGAAGTCCTGTGATCGCTGCTCCTCACGATAAACAGGGGGAGTTGGCTCAGGTCTGAACCCTGACTCTGCCACACTCTCCCTGAGCCCCCCAAGACATTTTTGGGGCTGACTCTCGGGCTTCCTTCTGCGCCGCCGTGCTTTTCTCTTCAACTCCATTTCCCTATAGCCCTTCTCGCACTGCTCCAGCGAATCTCAGGCGGGCTCCGGCACTCTCTCTGGGTCGACCTTGCACAGCCCACCTGTCTATCTCCTCCCAAGTAGTATAGTCCATACTCTTGCTGTCCATAACGTCCTCCCATGTCCATTCCTCTTTTCGCTGCTGTTGCTGTCGCTGCCTGTCACCACGCTGCTTGGTCCTGGTGTGGTGGGTGATTCTGTTACGGTTTTCTTCCGTCGAAAGAGAGTCGGACCAAAATGCAGCGTGGTTAATTCGGTACATCTTTAATGGACGAAAAAACACGAACAATACAAAAACAACAAACGGAACGTGAAAACCTATACAGCCTATCTTTTTTTTATTTTATAAAAAATAATTTATTATCTTCAATACCATTCATTCTTTTACAACTCATAATTTTCATACATACTCAAATAATGGTATTTTAATTAAACTAATTTAACTAAACATAAACCCCAAACAAAACCTCAGGGGAGCATCTTCCCTCCCCGTCACACTACAAAATACCTTTCCCTATCTCCCCGTCCCTAATCTATCCCCTTACAAATCTAAATGACACCCAGCCCTAAACCCCCCTTCCACCTCTCCCGAGCAGCATGCTGCCCCCACTTCCTCTCCTCCCTCTTCATCCTCCCCCTCAAATCTCCTTCCACCCTCCTCACTATCCCTTACACCCCCCAATCTTTCCCTGTCTTCACCATGTTCTGCCTGGCTTCCCACAGCCCCCGTTTAAAGAGACTCATGAGAAGCCAGAGCAGAAACCTGTCCCTATCCGTCCCTCTCGCTCTCCCTACACCTCTCTCTAACCTGGCCCACGTCAATACAAAATCCCCCCCTTACCAAACCTAACAACACCCGTGCCCTAGCCCATACTACTCCGGCAAAGGCACAGTCCCAAAAGACATGGCGCACAGTCTCCTCCCTGCCACAAGAGGATCTTGGACAGGTGGGGGATTGCACCAAACTATACCGGTACATGATGGAACGTACCGGCAAGCACTTATGGAGGCTCAACCAATTCAGGTCCTTGAGCCTGTTGTCCAGACCCCGCACCTGCACTCCCTCCCAGACCACTTCCGAGATGCCCACTACAGGCGCCGGACTCCTGCCTTTCTGACCTCCTCGTACAGGTGCCTGTGATCTAAACCTACTCGGGCAACTTCAACCTCAGGGTGCGCACGCAGCCACTTGGCCGCATGACCAAAGTGCCACGGCAGCTGTTCCGCCCGAGGACCCGTGTTAGACCACACCATTACGCTTCTCGCCTGATACGAGAAGAACACCCGCAGGAGGTAACCGGACGGGTGTATCACTGGATGAGCAAGCTCCGTTAACAAGAAAGAAACAAAAATTGTGTCCAGCTTGAGGGGGAAATGTGGTACCCCCCTACCTCCCTCCCGATGGGACAGATCATGCGTGCCCTGGCGACCCACTCGCACCTGCCACTCCACATAAACTGAAACACAAGCCTCACTAGAGGCCTCCTCAGACAAGCCGGCAATGGGTAGATGTACGCCAAATACAAAAGAGACGGCAACACATCCACCTTTAGGACCAGGACTTTGCCCATAAAAGACAAATACCTAGCCTTCCACATTGCTAGCTTCCTCTGTACCACTGCGATACGCATGTTCCAGTTTAGCGTCGCTGAGCCGGAGGTCTCAAAATGGACCCCGAGAATCCTCAGGGCCCCCTCACAGAGAGATAACCCCCCAGGCACATCCGTTCTACCGCGCCATCTTCCGAAAAACTTGACGGAAGACTTTGCATGGTTCAGAACTGCTCCCGACGCTCGGGTGAAATCCCCAAAGATGGCAAGGGACCTTGTCAGGCATGAGTCCTTGCACAGCAGCAAGGAAGTGTCGTCGGCGTACTGCGTCATCTTAACACGCAGCCCACCACTTCCAGGGATCAACAATCCTTCCACCCCTGTGTCTGCCCTAATGGCAGCCCCCAGAGGCTCCATGTTCAGAACGAAGAGGAGAGCCGAGAGTGGGCACCCCTGCCTGACCCCAGACGAGAGGTCAAAAACGTCACCCAAGTGACTATTTACACTAACTCGGCACCCCGCTCCGACATATAATGTACGAATCCATCCTATGAACTTCTCCCCAAATCCTAATCGACCTAACACTCTGAATAAAAAGGATCTATTCACGCGATCAAAGGCTTTCGCCTGATCTAGCGCTGCTACCATTAAAGGCAGTCCTCTATCTTCAACCCAAGCGATGGAGTCCCTGATTAACTGTAGGTTCCATCTAATAGAGCGGCCCTCTACCCCGGACGTCTGATCCTCATGGACGACGTAGGGAAGGGCTGTGCGCAACCGGTCTGCTAAAACCTTTGCAAGTAGCTTGTAATCTACACACAGCATGGTCAACGGCCGCCAGTTGCCAAGGTCTGTTACTTCCCCCTTCTTATATAAAAGTGACAGCACTCCAACAGCCATTGATCCCCCCGGGACCCCCGTCTCAAGGATGGCCTTCAAGACTTCGAGGACCACTGGTCCAAGTATACCCCAAAACTTGAGATAAAACTCAGCCGGCAGCCCATCCATCCCAGGCACCTTCCCTTTTCCCATCCTCCTAAGAGCGCTCTCAACCTCTTCTAGTGAAAGCTGGGCCTCCATCACTTCTCTAATGTCCTCCGGCAACCGCCTGGACAAGTGTTCTAAAAACACATTTCCCTGCTCTACATCTATTTCCCTTTCCTTAAATAAACATTGGAAATGATCAGTTGTCACCCTGACCATATCCTCTGGTTCTCTAACTATACTACCATTTTCTTCCCTAACGCCATGCATTACCTTCCTACTCTGTCTGGCCCTAACCGACTTAAAGAACATAGCAGAACAAGTCTCATTAGGTTCTAGAAAGCCACTATGCGCACGCTCCAGGAAAGCTCGAGCCTTCCGCTCCTGCAACTCCCTGAGCTGCGCCTTTAGGGTTGCGGATCTCTCCCAGTCAAGCAACCCGCCGAGGTTGCCTGCCTCGTATTCGAGTTCAATTAACCTTTGGATACGATCCACCTCCCTCCTCTCCTCCCTTTTTTTCCTCTTGCAATACCCTATTATAAAAGCCCTAATCCTCACCTTAACTAATTCCCACCACTCTAACACCCCCTCGCACATGGACCGGAGGCCTTCAAGCCTCCAAAAGAAACCATAAAACCCGTCAACAAAGCCTGCTCCTCCAGCACATCCCGATCTAACTTCCAGTACCCCCTACCAAAGAGGCAGACTGGCGACCCCACCTGCAGGAGCACCCCGTCGTGATCCGAAAAGAAAACAGGCAACAGCCGCCCAGACAACTTACCCAAAGACCTGGGTACAAAAATATAGTCGAGCCTCCGCTCAACCCCCCTGGAGTTGCGCCATGTAGGACCGTCCATTTTCGGAGTAGTGTGCAGACCACCATCTACCAGACCATGGCAAGCCATTAGCCTGGCAATGGCGCCTGCACTGCTATCCCCCCTCTTCCTAAATCTGTATTAAAATCCCCCCTATCACTAATTTCCTATTTGTGACACACAGGGGCGTCAGACAGTCCACCATCTCCCTCCTGTCTGCCACCACCTGTGGCCCATACACCACCACTAATCTAAATTTACAATCCCTTATCGTGACATCCACCCCTATAACCCTCCCCTGCATTACCACAAAAGAATCCTCCACTTTTACCTCCCTGTGCCCACACAAAATCCCTACCCCGATGAGTGCACCCCCAACACCCCAAACCGACTCCCCCTTGTCCCACTCCCTCTTAAACCTATTAACATCCCCTCCATCCCTCAGGTGAACCTCCTGTAAAAAACAAAAATCAAACCCCACACCCTCCAAATAACTAAAAACCGCCCTCCTCTTAACACAATCCCTTAAACCCCTTACATTTAAACTAACAAAAGTAAAATTAGACCCCATGAAAGAATAAAATAAAAACATGTAATACACTCAAATTCTAAACCCAGACAGAAAAAAACAAAAACAGGAGACTCACCCGATGCTCCCTGCTCCATATCTACCGGTGAGAACACCATCCGTAATCCCGACATTCCCCCTCTTCCTCCATCTCACCAACCCAGGATGCAGGAATAGTGTTTGGCTCCGGGGTGCCCTGCACCCTGGGTCTACCCCCACAATCCTCCCCCTCCCCAGTGCTGCAGCTGGTTTGGAAAAAAATTGGGGAGGCTGAGTCCCCAAACAAAAAACTCCCCACCTCCTCCTGTACCCAGTCCTGAGTCTTGTTAGGTGTGTCCCCACCCAACAGAAGTTGAGGGCCTGGGGAAACCAGCAGCAACCCAGAGGTTTCTCCCACCCCCATCACTCTCTTGGCCATCCCTTCCCTCTCACTGTCGGCCAATCGCACCCTCCTCTTCATTCTCTTCTTTGGTGATGGCGGCAGTGGAGAGATACCACCCTCCCCCCCGCCAGCTCCTCCACCATACCCCTCATCTCTTCCACCAGGGCACTTTCCCCCCAGTCCACTTGTTCTTCCACCGTCTCCTTCTCCAACACTCCTCCCTCGCTTTCTTCTCTCTCATGCTCCTCCACTCGGTTGCCTTCTTCCGCCGCTTTTTCCTGGTTCTCCTACTCCCGTGCCTTCCGTTTCCTTCTCTCTTCCATCCGCCGCTTCTTGCTCCTCCTCCTTCCTTGTGGCCTTCCCCTCTGGACCTGATCTCTGGTCATGAGGCGTGCTTCCTTCCCCTCCTCTTCTTCCCCCATCCCCCGCTCCTGCTCCCCCCAGCCGCAGACGCATATGACCTCTGACGGGCCGGGCACCCCTCCACAGGTGTGCTGACGAGCCACACCCATGGCACGCCTTAGGCTTGTCACAATCCCTCGCCTCGTGATCCTCAGATGCACAAAATCTGCATTTTCTTGCACTGCACGAGGCGAAATGTGACCGTAGGCCATACAGCGCCTGCAAAATGGGGGCTGACGTGCATAATACAACGTCCCCTGTCAGCCCCTAGGGAGAACATAGCAGGAGGATGGAGGTAGCCACCATGTCCCTTGGGTCCTCTCTGAGGAGGGCCTGGAAGCCTCTCCTCCCATTCCAAAACCCAAGGGAGTCTTTGAGGTGCCTTGCTGAGGAGACGTTATCCATGTATCTCCCCAGAAAGGCCCTCACCTCTTCGTCCTTAACGTAAGGGTTGTAAATGTTGACAGTTACAACCCTAAAGTTATTCTTCGCCAGGCTTGTTATTTCGTAGTGGCACATCGGCCTCTCACCTCCCACTGCTCTTGCCCTTCTCAGGATATCATCGTGTTTTTCCTCTGTATATAGTGCCACGTCGTATGCTCCCTCCAATGAGTTGCCTTGGAAACAAAACACGTCCTTCACCGTCAGCTTTAGAATCCCCATCAATATTATCCTTCCAAAAGTTTCCCGTCCTAAAGGCTCCAACTCCTTTTCCTTCCAAGCAAACCGAATCGTGTTGGCCAGCCCAATCCCAGGGACCGACCGTGTTGATATATTTAGCACCATCTCCGCAAGGAGAATGGCACTCGTTCTCTTCTCTTCCAAAACAAGGAAAAAAGAAAAACCAAAGTGACTGAGCCTAATCTTTTTTTTTATTTTTTTTTATAAAAATAGTTTATTATCTTCAATACCATTCATTCTTTACAACTCATAATTTACATACATACACAAATAATGGTATTTTAAATAAACTAATTAAACTAAAACATAAACCACAAACAAAACCTCAGGGGAGCATCTTCCCTCCCCGTTACCCTACAAAATACATCTCCCCGTCCCTAATCTATCCTCTTACAAATCTAAATGACACCCAGCCCTAAACCCCCCTTCCACCTCTCCCGAGCAGCATGCTGCCCCCACTTCCTCTCCTCCCTCTTCATCCTCCCCTCAAATCTCCTTCCACCCTCCTCACTATCCCTTCCACCCCCAATCTTTCCCTGTCTTCACCATGTTCTGCCTTGCTTCCCACAGCCCCCGTTTAAAGAGACTCATGAGAAGCCAGAGCAGAAACCTGTCCCTATCCGTCCCTCTCGCTCTCCCTACACCCCTCTCTAACCTGGCCCACGTCAATACAAAATCCCCCTTTACCAAACCTAACAACACCCGTGCCCTAGCCCATACTACTCCGGCAAAGGCACAGTCCCAAAAGACATGGCGCACAGTCTCCTCCCTGCCACAAGAGGATCTTAGACAGGTGGGGGATTGCACCAAATTATACCGGTACAAGATGGAACGTACCGGCAAACACTTATGAAGGCTCAACCAATTCAGGTCCTTGAGCCTGTTATCCAGACCCCGCGCCTGCACTCCCTCCCAGACCACTTCCGAGATGCCCACTACAGGCGCCGGACTCCCTGCCTTCTGACCTCCTCGTACAGGTGCCTGTGATCTAAACCTACTCGGGCAACTTCAACCTCAGGGTGCGCACGCAGCCACTTGGCCGCATGACCAAAGTGCCACGGCAGCTGTTCCGCCCGAGGACCCGTGTTAGACCACACCATTATGCTTCTCGCCTGATACGAGAAAAACACCCGCAGGAGGTAACCGGACGGGTGTATCACTGGCTGAGCAAGCTCCGTTAACAAGAAGGAAACAAAAATTGAGTCCAGCTTGAGGGGGAAATGTGGTACCCCCTACCTCCCTCCCCGATGGGACAGATCATGCGTGCCCTGGCGACCCACTCGCACCTGCCACTCCACATAAACTGAAACACAAGCCTCACTAGAGGCCTCCTCAGACAAGCCGGCAATGGGTAGATGTATGCCAAATACAAAAGAGACGGCAACACATCCACCTTTAGGACCAGGACTTTGCCCATAAAAGACAAATACCTAGCTTTCCACATTGCTAGCTTCCTCTGTACCACTGCGATACGCATGTTCCAGTTTAGCGTCGCTGAGCCGGAGGTCTCAAAATGGACCCCGAGAATCCTCAGGGCCCCCTCACAGAGAGATAACCCCCCAGGCACATCCGTTCTACCGCGCCATCTTCCGAAAAACTTGACTGAAGACTTTGCATGGTTCAGAACTGCTCCCGACGCTCGGGTGAAATCCCCAAAGATGGCAAGGGACCTTGTCAGGCACGAGTCCTTGCACAACAGCAAGGAAGTGTCGTCGGCGTACTGCGTCATCTTAACACGCAGCCCACCACTTCCAGGGATCAGCAAACCTTCCACCCCTGTGTCTGCCCTAATGGCAGCCCCCAGAGGCTCCATGTACAGAACGAAGAGGAGAGCCGAGAGTGGGCACCCTGCCTGACCCCAGACGAGAGGTCAAAAACATCACCCAAGTGACTATTTACACTAACTCGGCACCCCGCTCCGACATATAATGTACGAATCCATCCTATAAACTTCTCCCCAAATCCTAATCGACCTAACACTCTGAATAAAAAGGATCTATTCACGCGATCGAAGGCTTTCGCCTGATCTAGCGCTGCTACCATTAAAGGCAGACCTCTATCTTCAACCCAAGCGATGGAGTCCCTGATTAACTGTAGGTTCCATCGAATAGAGCGGCCCTCTACCCCGCACGTCTGATCCTCATGAACGACGTAGGGAAGGGCTGTGCGCAACCGGTCTGCTAAAACCTTTGCAAGTAGCTTGTAATCTACACACAGCATGGTCAACGGCCGCCAGTTGCCAAGGTCTGTTACTTCCCCTTCTTATATAAAAGTGACAGCACACCAACAGCCATTGATCCCCCGGGACCCCCGTCTCAAGGATGGCCTTCAAGACTTCGAGGACCACTGGTCCAAGTATACCCCAAAACTTGAGATAAAACTCAGCCGGCAGCCCATCTATCCCAGGCACCTTCCCTTTTCCCATCCTCCTAAGAGCGCTCTCAACCTCTTCTAGTGAGATCTGGGCCTCCATCACTTCTCTAATGTCCTCCGGCAACCGCCTGGACAAGTGTTCTAAAACACATTTCCCTGCTCTACATCTATTTCCCTTTCCTTAAATAAACCTTGGAAATGATCAGTTGTCACCCTGACCATATCCTCTGGTTCTCTAACTATACTACCATTTTCTTCCCTAACACCATGCATTACCTTCCTACTCTGTCTTGCCCTAACCAACTTAAAGAACATAGCAGAACAAGTCTCATTATGTTCTAGAAAGCCACTATGCGCTCGCTCAAGGAAAGCTCGAGCCTTCCGCTCCTGCAACTCCCTGAGCTGCGCCTTTAGGGTTGCGGATCTCTCCCAGTCAAACGACCCGCCGAGGTTGCCTGCCTCGTATTCGAGTTCAATTAACCTCTGGATACGATCCACCTCCCTCCTCTCCTCCCTTTTTTCCTCTTGCAATACCCTATTATAAAAGCCCTAATCCTCACCTTAACTAATTCCCACCACTCTAACACCCCTCGCACATGGACCGGAGGCCCTCAAGCCTCCAAAAGAAACCATAAAACCCGTCAACAAAAGCCTGCTCCTCCAGCACATCCCGATCTAGCTTCCAGTACCCTCTACCAAAGAGGCAGACTGGCGACCCCACCTGCAGGAGCACCCCGTCGTGATCCGAAAAGAAAACAGGCAACAGCCGCCCAGACAACTTACCCAAAGACCTGGGTACAAAAATATAGTCGAGCCTCCGCTCAACCCCTGGAGTTACGCCATGTAGGACCGTCCATTTTCGGAGTAGTGTGCAGACCACCATCTACCAGACCATGGCAAGCCATTAGCCTGGCAATGGCGCCCGCACTGCTATCCCCCCTCTTCCTAAATCTGTATTAAAATCCCCCTATCACTAATTTCCTATTTGTGACACACAGGGCGTCAGACAGTCCACCATCTCCCTTCTGTCTGCCACCACCTGTGGCCCATACACCACCACTAATCTAAATTTACAATCCCTTATCGTGACATCCACCCCTATAACCCTCCCCTGCATTACCACGAAAGAATCCTCCACTTTTACCTCCCTGTGCCCACACAAAATCCCTACCCCGATGAGTGCACCCCCCAACACCCCAAACCGACTCCCCTTGTCCCACTCCCTCTTAAACCTAATAACATCCCCTCCATCCCTCAGGTGAACCTCCTGTAAAAAACAAAAATCAAACCCCACACCCTCCAAATAACTAAAACCGCCCTCCTCTTAACAAAATCCCTTAAACCCCTTACATTTAAACTAACAAAAGTAAAATTAGACTCCATGAAAAATAAATACATGTAATACACTCAAATTCTAAACCCAGACAGAAAAAAACATAAAACAGGAGACTCACCCGATGCTCCCCTGCTCCATATCTACCGGTGAGAACACCATCCGTAATCCCGACATCCCCCCTCTTCCTCCATCACACCCTCCCAGGATGCAGGAATAGTGTTTGGCTCCGGAGTGCCCTGCACCCTGGGTCTACCCCACAATCCTCCCCTCCCCAGTGTTGCAGCTGGTTTGGAAAAAAATTGGGGAGGCTGAGTCCCCAAACAAAAACTCCCCACCTCCTCTTGTACCCAGTCCTGAGTCTTGTTATGTGTGTCCCCACCCAACAGAAGTTGAGGGCCTGGGGAAACCAGCAGCAACCCAGAGGTTTCTCCCGCCCCCATCACTCTCTTGGCCATCCCTTCCCCTCACTGTCGGCCAATCGCCCCCTCCTCTTCATACTCTTCTTTGGTGATGGCGGCAGTGAAGAGATACCACCCTCCCCCTGCCAGCTCCTCCACCATACCCCTCATCTCTTCCACCATGGCACTTTCCCCCAGTCCACTTTCTCTTCCACCGTCTCCTTCTCCACCACTCCTCCTCGCTTTCTCTCTCTCATGCTCCTCCACTCGGTTGCCTTCTTCCGCCGCTTTTTCTGGTTCTCCTACTCCCGTGCCTTCCGTTTCCTTCTCTCTTCCATCCGCCGCTTCTGGCTCCTCCTCCTTCCTTGTGGCCTTCCCCTCTGGACCTGATCTCTGGTCATGAGGCGTGCTTCCTTCCCCTCCTCTTCTTCCCCCATCCCCCGCTCCTGCTCCCCCAGCCGCAGACGCATATGACCTCTGACGGGCCGGGCACCCCTCCACAGGTGTGCTGACGAGCCACACCCATGGCACGTCTTAGGCTTGTCACAATCCTCGCCTCGTGATCCTCAGATGCACAAAATCTGCATTTTCTTGCACTGCATGAGGCGAATATGTGACCATAGGCCATACAGCGTCTGCAAAATGGGGGCTGACGTGCATAATACAACGTCCCCCTGTCAGCCCCTAGGAGAACATAGCAGGAGGATGGAGGTAGCCACCATGTCCCCTTGGGTCCTCTCTGAGGAGGGCCTGGAAGCCTCTCCTCCCATTCCAAAACCCAAGGGAGTCTTTGAGGTGCCTAGCTGAGGAGACGTTATCCATGTATCTCCCCAGAAAAGCCCTCACCTCTTCGTCCTTAACGTAAGGGTTGTAAATGTTCACAGTTACAACCCTAAAGTTATTCTTCGCCAGGCTTGTTATTTCGTAGTGGCACATCGGCCTCTCACCTCCCACTGCTCTTGCCCTTCTCAGGATATCATCGTGTTTTTCCTCTGTATATAGTGCAACGTCGTATGCTCCCTCCAACGAGTTGCCTTGGAAACAAAACACGTCCTTCACCGTCAGCTTTAGAATCCCCATCAATATTATCCTTCCAAAGGATTCCCGTCCTAAAGGCTCAAACTCCTTTTCCTTCCAAGCAAACCGAATCGTGTTGGCCAGCCCAATCCCAGGGACCGACCGTGTTGATGTATTTAGCACCATCTCCGCAAGGAGAATGGCGCTCGTTTTCTTCTCTTCCAAAACAATTGAAAAGAAAAAACCAAGTGACTGAGCCTATCTTGTGCAAACTAACACAGAGACGGGAACAATCACCCACCAAATACTTAAAGAATATGGCTGCCTAAATATGGTTCCCAATCAGAGACAACGATAATCACCTGACTCTGATTGAGAACCGCCTCAGGCAGCCATAGACTATGCTAGACACCCCACAAAACCCCAAGACAAAAATACACTACAAAAACCCATGTCACACCCTGGCCTGACCAAATAAATGAAGACAAACATACTATACTTCGACCAGGGCGTGACACATATAAAAGGGGGACATAGTGTATGGGTGAGCCATGATGTCAATCTGTGAGCTACAAATCAAACAGTATCAGTTCCATTGAAGAAAAAATAACAAGGATACAGAGATTAGTAGTACCCAGATTTCAACCAGGCCCACTGACACTGTAATTCTCTTCAGATTCACAATTAGTTGTGTGTATTAATGCTGTATTAAATGCAAGATTATTAATGTAAACTAAACCTGTAAACCTAAACCTACATTTCTGTCAATCAAACTGAAAAGAAAATGGCAGTCACGGGGGATGAGAGGAAGAGAGATATAAATATAGTACTCTCCCTCTGTGGTAGGCTCCCACAGTGTTGCACCAAAAGCACTCTCTCTCTCTCTCTCTCTCTCTCTCTCTCTCTCTCTCTCTCTCTCTCTCTCTCTCTCATCAATCTCTATTATTTTTCAAACTGGTTTTATCCCCTGACATCTGTAGCCTATGACTCATCTCATTAGCAGGATTAACTAATTAGTCTGCCATTGATTCATCTGCTGATCCGCTACTCATGCCTGGCAGGTCCAAGTGATCCTTTACTCGTGGCTGGCAGGTCCCAGTTTCAAAGGTCCTTAATTAGCATACTCAAAAGTAGTCTGTCTTGTCCTCAGCTCTAATCAGTACAGACACGTTCAGTCAGTCACATTGAACGGAGGGAGAGACAGAGCTGCTGTAGTGTCTGAATTACTGCATGGGCTATGTACTAAATGGTACCCTATTCCCAAAAGTAGTGCACCATATAGGGAACAGTGTGCCTTTGGGATGCATCCCATGAGTTCAGTGAAGTCTAGCCTAATCAAAGGTAGCTTCAGCTAATAATCAATGGCTTCAATAATGGCATAAAATGATACGATTTACTGGGGTACACATTCCTCCCATAGGACTTGGCCACCTTGGCACTTTCCTGTAACCCAGGATAATTAGCGTTCCTGAACAAAGCTATGTTTTAGTTATTTAACCCCCTACCCGAGGACAGCAGGAAGTAGGCCTAACAGACTAATCCTCTTCAACTACATGGATTAACAGGTCAATTTGCAACATTTCTTAATGTAGAAATAGTGATCTAACTACCAAAGCATGTGTACTTTGTGGTGATAACATTAACAAAAGGCATGATTAGCCTGTATGTTATATGTAATCTAAATGGTCATCTATGGAATCCCAAAAGTAATTATTTATCATAATAAATAATACTGTATATGACATTTAGCAGATGCTTTTATCCAAAGTGATTTACAGTCATGCATGCATACATTTTGACATATGGGTGGTCCCGGGAATCAAACTACAATCCTCATGTTGCATGCAACATATTCTACCAACTGAGCCATACAGGACCACATGTATGTACCACACAATCATGAAATGGCAATAAACAATCACTAATAATGCTGCATACTCCAAGAAAGATTAAAATCTCACATTTCTGGGAACAGTAGTTATAAATTGCTGAGGTATAGTCACTTTTAAAGACACAAGCTCAACTACACAGTACAAATATGATCAAAATATGAAATATTTTTTGATGTATTTGGTATTCAGCAAAACTGGCTTGAAATGACAATACAAATATAGTAAAAAAAGAGCTATAAGATTTCACCTTCCTTATAACTGTAAAATACATATGTGTTAGAGAAAACGTGCATATTTTCTAAAGCTTTCTCTTGATCAAAACTTTTGCCCCTATCCTTCTGAACATCAGACAGGGCTCTAGTTTGGCTTCCTAAACTCATTTCGGAAATGCCCTTTCATAATAATCGGAGCCAGTCAGGATAATTCATGTGGCAGGTTAGGAGTAGTCTCGTAAACCTGATTCAATGTAAATACATTGTGGGAGGCGACAAGTCTGCATATGGAGACAAGGTTAGGATAACTAAACAAGCAGGTTAGGAAAATTAAGGTTAAGGTTAGGAAAAGGCTTAGGGTTAGGCTTAACTAAAATCATACAATTAAGCAGCAAGCAGCCACGCAAAAACAGTCTTGAGTGGCAACCAATATGCCCAATTACAGTAGTTTACAGTAGGTTCCCATACACCCACTTACGTTGATCCTCCCACTTATTTCGCCGCGCATATCCACATATGCAATTACTCATGGGCCATGACTCGTACTTTGTCAGTGGTGCTTTCAAGACAAATAGGCACTTTGAGAAAAACTAGGTCAAATCATGATGTCTGTGATCTCCAGGTGGGAAAGTCGGAGCTCTAGAAAGATGCTAGTTTCCGACATAGAATTCCGAGTTGGATGACCATTCAAAACTATTTTTCCCAGCTAGTTCTTTTCCGTGTTCCCAGTTGTCTTCAATTCACTGAAGTCGGAAGTTGCAATATCGTTCAGCCAGGAGTTGATGGAGAATCGGAAGAGTGAATGAAATGGTAGGTGGGACATCCCAGTTTTAAGTGGCACAGGCAGAAGAGATTATTTCTGCGTTCACATGTTAGTCAGAAGGCAGCATTTGCTAACTGGATGAACGCCGCATGTGTATAATGTAACTACAACCACTCAGCAAATTGGTCATTTCCGAGTTTCCTAGTTCCGACTAGCACGTGAACGTGGAAATACTCCAGAGTCTGTGAAAACTAAGGCTATCGCTGAATGCAAGGCATTCGATCGACGGTGTCCACAGATAGCTAATATTAGCCACCTAGGCACCTAGATAGAATTTGTAAAATATCATACGTTTTGCAAATTTATATCATATTTAACATTTGACAAATTCTTAACATAAAATACGCATTCTAATTCGTAACATATCATACGAAATGGGTGATGGACATCCACAAATGAAGACATACCATACCATACGGAACGTAACATTATCATACTACATGGAGTGTCGGATTTGCATACAGAATAATACGAAATGCTCTTTTATTTGTTTATTTATTTTATTTCACCTTTATTTAACCAGGTAGGCTAGTTCTCATTTGCAACTGCGACCTGGCCAAGATAAAGCGTAGCAATTCGGCACATACAACAACACAGAGTTACACATGGAATAAACAAAACATACAGTCAATAATACAGTAGAACAAAAGAAAACAAAAAGTCTATATACAGTGAGTGCAAATGAGGTAAGTTAATTACAACATAGCAATTAAACACTGGAATGGTAGATCGGCAGAAGATGAATGTGCAGGTAGAGATACTGGGGTGCAAAGGAGCAAAATAAATAAATACCAGCATATTGAGACCAGGTTGGATCAACAAACAAATGTGGTGCCCAAAACAAATTGATTGCTACCAACTCATTGTAATTGAAAACTGCCTCATTTTGTATGTCTAGCAGTCAGATTACACATTGGAGGGTTCTGCCTACAACTCTCTATGAAGGGTTCTACCAAAAACATTTTATCATCAAAAGGTTCTTCATAGAACTCTCTATGAAGGGTTCTACCGAGAACCCTTTTATCTTTGGAGGGTTCTTCCTAGAACCCTCTATGAACAGTTCCACCAGCCTTATTAGCCTTTAAAATGATATTGTTTGTGACAATATATTACATGTATCATAAGGCCTTTCTTTGAGGGCCTAGTTAAACCCTACCCTAACTCCTGTTTTAAAGGCCACATCAGGCCTGCAAGTCACATTACGCTGGCTTGCAAAGTGATATTTAGATCCTACTGGAATCTAGCCAGAGTTATACATTTAACACATTTAAGTCATTTAGCAGACGCTCTTATCCAGAGCGACTTACAAATTGGTGCATTCACCTTATGACATCCAGTGGAACAGTAGTGCATCTAAATCTTTTAAGGGGGGGGGGGAGTGAGAGGGATTACTTTATCCTATCCTAGGTATTCCTTAAAGAGGTGGGGTTTCAGGTGTCTCCGGAAGGTGGTGATTGACTCCGCTGTCCTGGCGTCGTGAGGGAGTTTGTTCCACCATTGGGGGGCCAGAGCAGCGAACAGTTTTGACTGGGCTGAGCGGGAACTGTACTTCCTCAGTGGTAGGGAGGCGAGCAGGCCAGAGGTGGATGAACGCAGTGCCCTTGTTTGGGTGTAGGGCCTGATCAGAGCCTGGAGGTACTGAGGTGCCGTTCCCCTCACAGCTCCGTAGGCAAGCACCATGGTCTTGTAGCGGATGCGAGCTTCAACTGGAAGCCAGTGGAGAGAGCGGAGGAGCGGGGTGACGTGAGAGAACTTGGGAAGGTTGAACACCAGACGGGCTGCGGCGTTCTGGATGAGTTGTAGGGGTTTAATGACACAGGCAGGGAGCCCAGCCAACAGCGAGTTGCAGTAATCCAGACGGGAGATGACGAGTGCCTGGATTAGGACCTGCGCCGCTTCCTGTGTGAGGCAGGGTCGTACTCTGCGGATGTTGTAGAGCATGAACCTACAGGAACGGGCCACCGCCTTGATGTTAGTTGAGAACGACAGGGTGTTGTCCAGGATCACGCCAAGGTTCTTAGCGCTCTGGGAGGAGGACACAATGGAGTTGTCAACCGTGATGGCGAGATCATGGAACGGGCAGTCCTTCCCCGGGAGGAAGAGCAGCTCCGTCTTGCCGAGGTTCAGCTTGAGGTGGTGATCCGTCATCCACACTGATATGTCTGCCAGACATGCAGAGATGCGATTCGCCACCTGATCATCAGAAGGGGGAAAGGAGAAGATTAATTGTGTGTCGTCTGCATAGCAATGATAGGAGAGACCATGTGAGGTTATGACAGAGCCAAGTGACTTGGTGTATAGCGAAAATAGGAGAGGGCCTAGAACAGAGCCCTGGGGGACACCAGTGGTGAGAGCACGTGGTGTGGAGACGGATTCTCGCCACGCCACCTGGTAGGAGCAACCTGTCAGGTAGGACGCAATCCAAGCGTGGGCCGCGCCGGAGATGCCCAACTCGGAGAGGGTGGAGAGGAGGATCTGATGGTTCACAGTATCGAAGGCAGCCGATAGGTCTAGAAGGATGAGAGCAGAGGAGAGAGAGTTAGCTTTAGCAGTGCGGAGCGCCTCCGTGATACAGAGAAGAGCAGTCTCAGTTGAATGACTAGTCTTGAAACCTGACTGATTTGGATCAAGAAGGTCATTCTGAGAGAGATAGCGGGAGAGCTGGCCAAGGACGGCACGTTCAAGAGTTTTGGAGAGAAAAGAAAGAAGGGATACTGGTCTGTAGTTGTTGACATCGGAGGGATCGAGTGTAGGTTTTTTCAGAAGGGGTGCAACTCTCGCTCTCTTGAAGACGGAAGGGACGTAGCCAGCGGTCAGGGATGAGTTGATGAGCGAGGTGAGGTAAGGGAGAAGGTCTCCGGAAATGGTCTGGAGAAGAGACGAGGGGATAGGGTCAAGCGGGCAGGTTGTTGGGCGGCCGGCCGTCACAAGACGCGAGATTTCATCTGGAGAGAGGGGGAGAAAGAGGTCAGAGCACAGGGTAGGGCAGTGTGAGCAGAACCAGCGGTGTCGTTTGACTTAGCAAACGAGGATCGGATGTCGTCGACCTTCTTTTCAAAATGGTTGACGAAGTCATCTGCAGAGAGGGAGGAGGGGGAGGGGGAGGAGGATTCAGGAGGGAGGAGAAGGTTGCAAAGAGCTTCCTAGGGTTAGAGGCAGATGCTTGGAATTTAGAGTGGTAGAAAGAGGCTTTAGCAGCAGAGAGAGAAGAGGAAAATGTAGAGAGGAGGGAGTGAAAGGATGTCAGGTCCGCAGGGAGGCGAGTTTTCCTCCATTTCCGCTCGGCTGCCCGGAGCCCTGTTCTGTGAGCTCGCAATGAGTCGTTGAGCCACGGAGCGGGAGGGGAGGACCGAGCCGGCCTGGAGGATAGGGGACATAGAGAGTCAAAGGATGCAGAAAGGGAGGAGAGGAGGGTTGAGGAGGCAGAATCAGGAGATAGGTTGGAGAAGGTTTGAGCAGAGGGAAGAGATGATAGGATGGAAGAGGAGAGAGTAGCGGGGGAGAGAGAGCGAAGGTTGGGACGGCGCGATACCATCCGAGTAGGGGCAGTGTGGGAAGTGTTGGATGAGAGCGAGAGGGAGAAGGATACAAGGTAGTGGTCGGAGACTTGGAGGAGTTGCAATGAGGTTAGTGGAAGAACAGCATCTAGTAAAGATGAGGTCGAGCGTATTTCCTGCCTTGTGAGTAGGGGGGAAGGTGAGAGGGTGAGGTCAAAAGAGGAGAGGAGTGGAAAGAAGGAGGCAGAGAGGAATGAGTCAAAGGTAGACGTGGGGGAGGTTAAAGTCGCCCAGAACTGTGAGAGGTGAGCCGTCCTCGGGAAAGGAGCTTATCAAGGCATCAAGCTCATTGATGAACTCTCCGAGGGAACCTGGAGGGCGATAAATGATAAGGATGTTAAGCTTGAAAGGGCTGGTAACTGTGACAGCATGGAATTCAAAGGAGGCGATAGACAGATGGGTAAGGGGAGAAAGAGAGAATGACCACTTGGGAGAGATGAGGATCCCGGTGCCACCACCCCGCTGACCAGAAGCTCTCGGGGTGTGCGAGAACACGTGGGCAGACGAAGAGAGAGCAGTAGGAGTAGCAGTGTTGTCTGTGGTGATCCATGTTTCCGTCAGTGCCAAGAAGTCGAGGGACTGGAGGGAGGCATAGGCTGAGATGAACTCTGCCTTGTTGGCCGCAGATCGGCAGTTCCAGAGGCTACCGGAGACCTGGAACTCCACGTGGGTCGTGCGCGCTGGGACCACCAGATTAGGGTGGCCGCTGCCACGCGGTGTGGAGCGTTTGTATGGTCTGTGCAGAGAGGAGAGAACAGGGATAGACAGACACATAGTTGACAGACTACACAAGAGGCTACGCTAATGCAAAGGAGATTGGAATGACAAGTGGACTACACGTCTCGAGTGTTCAGAAAGTTAAGCTTACGTAGCAAGAATCTTATTGACTAAAATGATTAAAATGATACAGTACTGCTGAAGTAGGCTAGCTGGCAGAGGCTGCGTTGTTGACTATGTAGGCTAGCTGGCAGTGTCTGCGTTGTTGACACTACACTAATCAAGTCGTTCCGTTGAGTGTAATGGTTTCTACTGTGCTACTGTGCTGCTATTCGGGGCTAGCTGGCTAGCTAGCAGTGTTGATTTACGTTACGTTGCGTTAAAAGAACGACAATAGCTGGCTAGCTAACCTAGGAAATCGCTCAAGACTACACAATTATCTTTGATACAAAGACGGCTATGTAGCTAGCTATGTAGCTAGCTACGATCAAACAAATCAAGCCGTTGTACTGTAATGAAATGAAAAATGTGATACTACCTGTGGAGCGAGCGAAATGCGACCGGATTGTTGAGTGCGGAAGTTCTGTTACGTTAAGGACGACGAATAGCTGGCTAGCTAACCTCGGTAAATTAAGATAATCACTCTAAAACTACACACTCTAAACTACACAATTATCTTGGATACGAAGACAGCAAAGACAACTATGTAGCTAGCTAACACTACACTAATCAAGTCGTTCAGTTGAGTGTAAGTTGTGCTGCTAATCGGTAGACGGTGGACTAGCTAACGGTAGACGTTAGCTAGCTAGCTAGCTGCAGGGCGGTGTAGACTGCGTTAGGACGACGAAATACGATAATTACGCAATTATCTATGATACAAAGACGGCTATGTAGCTAGCTAAGAAGAAAAATTGCTAAGATTAGACAAATCAAACCGTTGTACTATAATGAAATGTAATGAAATGTAATACTACCTGCGGACCGAGTGCAGATGCGACCGCCTCCCCCCCCAATTAAAAAATAAAAAAATATATATATATATATATATATATCACCTGGAACCTGACTGCCAGGGTAGGGAAGATTTAATACTGAGACTACCTAAATCATCTAAACTAGAACAACCATATTAGTAACAGGTGCAATAAGTCCAATTACTAACAGATTGGATTAGTTTACAAAATTGTATGCTATTTATCTTTGTGTAGCATAACATTTATCAATCAATCAAAAACACAGATAGTAAAACAAACATTTCTGAAACTCACCCTGCAATAAAGCATTCTGGGAAATATGATATACGGTTCTATGTAGAACCCTTCTTGCCATCCAAAGAATAATCAAATAACCCTTTCTTCCAAAAGGGGTTCTTCAGATCAAAACGGTTCTTGCTATTCCTCCCCAAAGAACCCTTTTGGAACCCTTTTTCTAAGAGCGTAGATAGGTGAGGAAACAATGAAGAAGTATCCTTGAAGCCATAATAATAACTCAAGGATAGTTGGATTAATGTACTTCTCTTCTCATTAACAAGACAAACAACACTTGGGTCTGGTAACATTCTGCACCTCCCTATAGTTAAAATAGAAAATCACAGGTTAGCTGACTAGAATGGACAGGTGGATCCTCGCACACACACTCACATACTGTTTATTGAGATGGATGTACTCATTATGGTTGGTTTCACGGGAGAGTTGAATCCACCCACACTGCAGGAAGACTAAAGACACAGGGGAGTTGAACATGCAGCTGGGCTAGACTACTACACTAGAACACGTGCAGTGGAACATCACAACATACTATTACAGTGGTTCTCCTCCACTACAGCCCAGTCGATGTTAATGGGCGGCCTGTTCGGCCCGCCTTTTCCTGTAGTCCACGATCAGCTCCTTTGTGTTGCTCACATTGTAGGAGAGGTTGTTGTCCTGGCTCCACACTGCCAGTTCTCTCTCATCATTGTCGGTGATCAGGCCTACCACTGTTGTGTCGTCGGTAAACTTAAATTTTATTACTGACAATGAAAGAGGTGGGAATGTTGTTCCCTTGTCATATAATTGCTACATTTACTATAAATATAGCATTAAAAAAGGTTTTGTTCAGATTGTATTTTGGCTATTATTTTTCACAATGCGAATATTGGGTTGGGACTGAGACAACCTGGTTAAATTTGGGTCCCAAGGCAAAGCTAGTCGAGAGTTTCAAGTTCCTTGGTGTCCACATCACCAACGAACTACCATGGTTCAAACACACCAAGACAGTCGTGAAGAGGGCACGACAACACATTTTCCCCCTTCTGAGACTGAAAAGATTTGGCATGGGTCCCCAGATCCTCAAAAAGTTCTAAAGCTGCACCTTCGAGAGCATCCTGACCGGTTGCATCACCGCCTGGTATGGCAACTTCTCGGCCATAAGGCGCTACAGAGGGTAGTGCGTATGGCCCAGTACATCACCGGGGCCAAGCTTCTTGCCATACAGTACCTATACTGGGAGGTGTCAGACTCCAGTTTCAGACTCCAGTCACCCAAGTTATAGACTGTTTTCTCTGCTACCACATGGCAAGCGGAACCAAGTCTAGGACCAAAAGGCTCCTTAACAGCTTCTACCCCCAAGTCATAAGACTGCTGAACAATTAATCAAATGGCCACCTGACTATTTACATTGACACCTCCATTTGTTTTTTACACTGCTGCTACTCACTATTTATTATCTGTGCATAGTCACTTCACCCCTACCTACATGTACAAATTACCCCGACTAACCTGTACCCCCGAACGTTGACTCTGTACCGGTATCCCCTGTATATAGCCTCGTTATTTTTATTGTGATACTTTTTATAATTTTTTACTTTAGTTTATTTGGTAAATATTTTCTTAACTCTTTCTTGAACTGCACTGTTGGTTAAGGGCTTGTAAGTAAGCATTTCACAGTAAGGTCTATACTTGTTGTATTTTATGGCAATCCAGCCATTACTTGAGATATATCTTGTTCTCAGTCTGTTCTCAGTCTTGTTCTCAGCCTGTGGGTATCATGTGTGTAGTGATCCAATATCCATAGACATGCCATTTAACAGTTATCACTGGCCCTTGCACAGCCTTATGCACCAAGAGCCCAGCGCCGAGTGTTTTTGTTAGCAAAGTCACTGATCAAGTCTTTGAAGTCCAGCTTTCTAGCTAACTGACTTTCAATGGACAGCATGGCAAGACTGCAAAGCCTGTCCTGGGACATAGTGTACCTCAAATAGTTTTTAAAATCAGTTTTAGCTTACTGAAAGCTCTGTCTCTCTCTTACTCTCACCACCAGCAACAGTCACAGGCAGTGTGCAAAATACACATAGAGCAATGCACACTTCTCCAAAAATGCTTTGCAGCTGCAATTTTGCATCTTACAAATTTCATTCAGGAGACCAAGAGGGGACAAGTTAGGGGGGAAAGTGGCAGCATATACAGTGTATGCACCTGGCCGTGTATGCACTGTATGCACCTGGCCGTGCTGCTGCTCCAGTTTCAACTGTTCTGCCTGCGACTATGGAATCCTGACCTGTTCACCGGACGTGCTACCTGTCCCAGACCTATTATTTGACCATGCTGGTCATTTATGAACATTTGAACATCTTGGCCATGTTCTGTTATAATCTCCACCCGGCACAGCCAGAAGAGGACTGGCCACCACTCATAGCCTGGTTCCTCTCTAGGTTTCTTCCTAGGTTTTGGCCTTTCTAGGGAGTTTTTCCTAGCCAACGTGCTTCAACACCTGCACCTGGTTTTAGGCTGGGTTTCTGTACAGCACTTTGAGATATCAGCTGATGTACGAAGGGCTATATAAATACATTTGATTTGATTTGATTCAGGTGTTTTACTTTATTTTGAAACTCAGGTGTAAGATCTCTGGAACACTTCATGATCAGTGGATGGGACACAGAAGGGACTTTATCTACACTAATCTGCCCAACTTTCTGAACAGCAGAAAATTCTTCTATAGTTTTGCAGTGGTGTGGAACCTAATGTCCAAGTCACTTATGATGTTGTACATAGCAGTAAAAAACACTGTGTTCCGAAACACCGTTGGTGCAAAGCCCTGACCTGTCTTCTCTTGAGAGGTCTCATCACGGAATCACTTCCTTTTCCTCTGGCGGCTGTGTTCCTTGCTAAATCGAGGTGCAACATCCATTTGCGTAGCAATCAGGGTTGCCTCAGACATGAGACTCCCATCCATCTCTAAGACACTGCATCTCTTCCTTTAAGGCTCTGATATTGGCGGTCTCTCTGTCAAGTGAGATTTTTCCTGACTGATTTATCACATTCCTGTCCTCAATGCATTGCAGTACATGTCATTCAACTCAATGCTGCTCACCCCCTTCTTCAGTTGGGAGTATGGCTGGTTCAGGGTTATGGGGATGGGGAGACAGGGCTGCTGAGCCTGAAACTCATATCAAATCAAGGATTATTTGTCACGTGCGCCGAATACAACAGTGTATATTACAGTGAAATGCTTAATTACAGGCTCTAACCAATAGTGCAAAAAAGGTGTTAGGTGAACAATAGGTAAGTAAAGAAATAAAACAACAGTAAAAAGACAGGCTATGTATAGTAGCGAGGCTATAAAAGTAGCGAGGCTATATACAGACACCGTTTAGTCAGGGTGATTGATGTAGTATGTACATGTAGATATGGTTAAAGTGACTATGCATATATGATGAACAGAGAGCAGCAGTAGCGTAAAAGAGAGGGTTGGCGGGTGGTGGGTGGTGGGACATAATGCAGATAGCCCGGTTAGCCAATGTGCAGGAGCACTGGTTGGTCGGCCCAATTGAGGTAGTATGTACATGAATGTATAGTTAAAGTGACTATGCATATATGATAAACAGAGAGTATCAGCAGCGTAAAAAGAGGGTTTTGGGGGGTTCACACAATGCAAATAGTCTGGATAACCATTTGGTTACCTGTTTAGGAGTCTTATGGCTTGGGGGTAAAAACTGTTGAGAAGCCTTTTTGTCCTAGACTTGGCACTACGGTACCGCTTCCCATACGATAGTAGAGAGAACAGTCTATGACTGGGGTGGCTGGGGTCTTTGACAATTTTTAGGGCCTTCCTCTGACACCGCCTGGTGTAGAGGTTATGGAGGGCAGGCAGCTTAGCCCCAGTGATGTACTGGGCCGTACGCACTACCCTCTGAAGTGCCTTGCGGTCAGAGGCCGAGCAATTGCCGTACCAGGAGGTGATGCAACCGGTCAGGATGCTCTTGATGGTGCAGCTGTAGAACCTTTTGAGGATCTCAGGACCCATGCCAAATTCTTTTAGTTTCCTGAGTGGGAATAGGCTTTGTTGTACCCTCTTCACCACTGTCTTGGTGTGTTTGGACCATTCTAGTTTGTTGTTGATGTGGACACCAAGGAACTTGAAGCTCTCAACCTGCTCCACTACAGCCCCATCGATGAGAATGGGGGCATGCTCGGTCCTCCTTTTCCTGTAGTTCACAATCATCTCCTTAGTCTTGGCTACGTTGAGGGATAGGTTGTTATTCTGGCACCACACGGTCAGGTCTCTGACCTCCTCCCTATAGGCTGTCTTGTCGTTGTCTGTGATCAGGCCTACCACTGTTGTGTCACCTGCAAACTTAATGATGGTGTTGGAGTCGTGCCTGGCCATGCAGTCATGGGTGAACAGGGAGTACAGGAGGGAACGGAGCACGCACCCCTGGGGAGATCCAGTGTTGAGGTTCAGCGTGGCAGATGTTATGCTACCTACCTTCAGCACCTGGGGGCGGCCCGTCAGAAAGTCCAGGATCCAGTTGCAGAGGGAGGTGTTTAGTCCCAGGATCCTTAGCTTAGTGATGAGCTTTGAGGGTACTATGGTGTTGAACGCTGCGCTGTAGTCAATGAATAGCATTCTCACATAAGTGTTCCTTTTGTCCAGCTGGGAAAGGGCAGTGTGAAGTGCAATACAGATGGCATCATCTGTGGATCTGTTTGGGCGGTATGCAAATTGGAATGGGTCTAGGGTTTCTGGGATAATGGTGTTGATGTGAGCCATTACCAACCTTTCAAAGCACTTCATGACTACGGACGTGAGTGCTACGGGTCTGTAGTCATTTAGGCAGGTTGCCTTTGTGTTCTTCGGTTTCTGCTTGAAACATGTTGCTATTACAGACTCAATCAGTGACATGTTGAAAATGTCAGTGAAGACACCTGCCAGTTGGTCAGCACATGCCCGGAGCCCACGTCCTGGTAATCCGTCTGTCCCCGCAGCCTTGTGAATATTGACCTGTTTAAAGGTGATCCAGAACAGCTGATTCTCTCATGCATGCCTCCGTGTTGCTTGCCTCGAAGCGAGTATAGAAGTGATTTAGCTTGTCAGGTAGGCTCGTGTCACTGGGCAGCTCGCAGCTGTGCTTCCCTTTGTATTCTGTAATAGTTTGCAAGCCCTGCCACATCCGACGAGCGTTGGAGCTGGTGTAGTATGATTCAATCTTAGCCCTGTATTGACGCTTTGCCTGTTTGATGGTTCTTCGCAGGGCATAGCAGGATTTCTTGTAAGCTTCCGGCTTAGAGTCCCACACCTTGAATGCGGCAGCTCTACCCTTTAGCTCAGTGCAAATGTTGCCTGTAATCCATGGCTTCTGGTTGGGGTATGTATGTACAGTCACCGTGGGGACGACATCCTCGACATCCTCATCCTCTTATTGATAAAGCCAGTGACTGATGTGGTGTACTCTTCAATGCCATCAGAAGAATCCCGGAACTTGTTCCAGTCTGTGATAGCAAAACAGTCCTGTAGTTTAGCATCTGCTTCATCTGACCACTTTTTTATAGACCACTGGTCACTGGTCACTGGTACTTCCTGCTTTAATTTTTTGCTTGTAAGCAGGAATCAGGAGGATAGAGTTGTGGTCGAATTTACCAAATGGAGGACGAGGGAGAGCTTTGTACGAAATTTCTGTGTGTAGAGTAAAGGTGGTCTAGAATTTTTTTCCCTCTGGTTGCAAATTTAACATGTTGATAGACATTTGGTAGAACTGATTTCAGTTTCCCTGTAATAAAGTCTCGGGCCTCTAGGAGCACCGCCTCTGGGTGAGTGGTTTCCTGTTAGCTTTTTTCCTTATACAGCTGACTGAGTGAGGTCTTAGTGCCAGCATCTGTCTGTGGTGGTAAATAAACAGCCACGAAAAGTATAGCTGAAAACTCTCTAGGCAAGTAGTGTGGACTGCAATTTATCACAATATACTCTACTTTGGCGAGCAAAATCTAGAGACTTCAACTGCATCTGTTGGGCCTGGCACCAGGCAGGGGCAACTGATTTAGTATGAATAGCTTGCTAAAAGTTTGCCTGCATTGATTAAATGTCAGCTAAAAGAGGAGCAAAATATAAACACTCAGAATGTTCTGTGAAGATTAAATAACTAATGTTAGGGGAGCAAAAGTAGCCTATTTCACTATGGACTAAGCCAACAGAATAATTTTCATTCAAACCTTTCGGTTACTGACCAAAGGCTCTAACTGCTAGGCTACCTGCCGTCCTATAATAACAATCACAATAACTATAACGTTGCCAAATCATGATGAGTATGAACAGAACGCGTCTCATTCCTGAGCGGTATGACGGCTGCGTGGTCCCACTGTGTTTATACTTGCGAACAGTTGTTTGTTCAGATGAATGTGGTACCTTCAGGAGTTTGGAAATTGCTCCCAAGGATGAACCAGACTTGTGGAGATCTACAAAAAAAATTCTGGGGTCTTGGCTGATTTCTTTTGATTTTCCCATGATGTCAAGCAAAGAGGCACAGAGTTTGAAGGTAGGCCTTGAAATACATCCACAGGTACACCTCCAATTGACTCAAATTATGTCAACTAGCCTATCAGAAGCTTCTAAAGCCATGACATCATTTTATGGAATTTTCCAAGCTGTGTAAAGGCACAGTCAACTTAGTATATGTAAACTTCTGACCCACTGAAATTGTGATACAGTGAATGATAAGTTAAATAATCTGTCTGTAAACAATTGTTGTAAAAATTACTTGTGTCATGCACAAAGTAAATGTCCTAACTGACTTGCCAAAATTATAGTTTGATAACAAGACATTTGTGGAGTGGTTTAAAAACGAGATTTAATGTCTCCAACATAAGTGTATGCAAACTTCCGACTTCAACTGTGTGTTCCTTGTTGTTTCCATGTCATCTACCCAGGCCCAGTTCCATTGCACAGCTGACAACCTCTCCTGTGTGTTAGCTCCAGGGTCACAGTGTGTTGCTTCTCCCTGACACAGTCTGGTTGCCTGAGAGAAAATTCTCTCTCTATGCAGACTAGTGTGCTGCATATGCTACCTGCAATCGCAATGAGTGGGATCTCTGTATTTTTTTCCTCTGAGATCCTATACGAGTGTGTGAATGGGAGTAAATCCCCAACAAGTGGCTTCAACAAATGTTTTCTCCCAGTTAAATGTCTCTCTCTCTCCCTCTCTCTCTCTCTCTCTCTCTCTCTCTCTCTCTCTCTCTAATTATGACAACATAACCTTCTTTTCCAAATTATTCAATAGCTGTGGCTTGTTTTCAAATGTATAAACGAGACAATTCCTTAATCAGAGAGGGGAAGGGTAATTACAGTGTTTCACTGTTTTGTTGTTGGTCAATGGAAACAGGAATGCACCTGAGCTCAACTTCGAGTCTCATAGCGAACGGTCTGAATACTTTTGTAAACAAGGTATTTCTGTTTTTATTTTTGTATAAATTAGCAAACATTTCTAAAAACCTGTTTTTGCCTTTTCATTATGGGGTATTGTGTGTAGATTGCTGAGGACATTTTTTCATTGAATCCATTTTAGACTAAGACTGTAACGTAACAAAATGTGGAAAAAGTCAAGGTTTGAATACTTTCTGGAGGAGCTGTATATGTACAAAAAATGTAATATGAATAAATCAACAAATACCCTACCATCTAACCTTACACTCACTAAAACCCCACCGCCCTACTCCACTATTTAATTAGATCTAGTCCTACCTCAGGCCCAAACCCCGAAAGGACGGGACACCACCACTCAACACACCCTCTAACTCTTCTGACGTTAAGTCTCCTAAACCCCAAAACCTCTTTGCAGCTGCTGCCACAACCACAATTATCCGTGACTTAAGTTCCATCCCTACAGTACAGTTGATAACCATTGCTATAAATGCTAAAAATCCAATCTTACTGAAGCATATATCACTTGTTGGCCTATCCCTATGTACTGGTACAGATCTACTACTCACACCACTCCTCTCAGATCCCTAACCCTTGCCCCCTTGCCCCATCTTCCTCTACTTTTTCACTGCCTCAGCATATGACAACTTCTGCACCACTCTAACCCTGGAAACCTCAACCTGCCTCTTTCGCACTGGTCATTTCAAGGGCACTGCGTTCATCCACCTCTGGCCTGCTCGCCTCCCTACCACTGAGGAAGTACAGTTCCCGCTCAGCCCAGTCAAAACTGTTCGCTGCTCTGGCCCCCCAATGGTGGAACAAACTCCCTCACGACGCCAGGACAGCGGAGTCAATCACCACCTTCCGGAGACACCTGAAACCCCACCTCTTTAAGGAATACCTAGGATAGGATAAAGTAATCCTTCTCACCCCCCTTAAAAGACTTAGATGCACTATTGTAAAGTGGCTGTTCCACTGGATGTCATAAGGTGAAAGCACCAATTTGTAAGTCGCTCTGGATAAGAGCGTCTGCTAAATGACTTAAATGTAATGTAAAATTTCTGATCCCCAGGCCCTTGGGAACCCCTACAATTAACACATACCACTACTTTCCCCAATGCTACCTATTCCTTTGTCTCATTCCTTTCTGAACACTTTTCCCACTTAGGATCCTCCCTCTGTAGCCGATGTGAAATGGATAGCTAGTTAGCGGTGGTGCGCGCTAGTGGCGTTTCAATCGGTGATGTCACTTGTTCTGAAGACCTTGAAGTAGTGGTTCCCCTTGCTCTGCAAGGGCCACGGCTTTTGTGGAGCGATGGGTAACGATGCTTCGAGGGTGACTGTTAACGTGTGCAGAGCGTCCCTGGATCGCGCCCAGGTCGGGGAGAGGGATGGACATAAAGTCTATACTGTTACACCTCCTACACATTGCTGCCACATGCCCACAAGCTTGACACCTGTAACAAGGTAATGTATTCGGCACAGAAGCTTGTACAGGATAACATGAACAGTGGGGCAAAAAAGTATTTAGTCAGCCACCAATTGTGCAAGTTCTCCCACTTAAAAAGATGAGAGAGGCCTGTAATTTTCATCATAGGTACACTTCAACTATGACAGACACAATGAGAAAAAAAATCCAGAAAATCACATTGTAGGATTTTTAATGAATTTATTTGCAAATTATGGTGGAAAATAAGTATTTGGTCAATAACAAAAGTTTAACTCAATACTTTGTTATATACCCTTTGTTGGCAATGACAGAGGTCAAACGTTTTCTGTAAGTCTTCACAAGGTTTTCACACACTGTTGCTGGTATTTTGGTCCATTCCTCCATGCAGATCTCCTCTAGAGCAGTGATGTTTTGGGGCTGTTGCTGGGTAACATGGACTTTCAACTCCCTCCAAAGATTTTCTATGGGGTTGAGATCTAGAGACTGGCTAAGCCATTCCAGGACCTTGAAATGCTTCTTACGAAGCCACTCCTTCGTTGCCCGGGCGGTGTGTTTGGGATCATTGTCATGCTGAAAGACCCAGCCACGTTTCATCTTCAATGCCCTTGCCAATGGAAGGAGGTTTTCACTCAAAATCTCACGATACATGGCCCCATTCATTCTTTCCTTTACACGGCTCAGTCGTCCTGGTCCCTTTGCAGAAAAACAGCCCCAAAGCATGATGTTCCTCTGATGTTCCTCTGTATTCCTTAAAGAGGTGGGGTTTCAGGTGTCTCCGGAAGGTGGTGATCAGTTCGTCTTGGGTGCATATTTGTATGTGGTTGAAATACTGTCTGCTTGCATTTCTCAAGGGATGCTGAAAGTAAGATATCCTATGTATTGCTACATTTAGTGTATTGTTTTACTGCAAGAAATGCAGTACATTTTTAAGGTTTGCGTTAAGTTTAGGTATTAACTCCGAATGGTTAAGGTTTGGGATTGGCTTAAAACGAAAACATCAAAAACACTAGATTTGAACATGCAACCTTTGGAAACAAGAACAACACTGGATTTGAACATGCAACCTTGGAATTAAGGCAGATGCTAATGCCCATCCGCCATCGTCTTAGCTAAACTGAAACCTTACTTGAAGGTAACAGCACTCACGTTTGCCCCTCGTGGCCGATTTACGTCATCAGACATGGATGGACGTTGAATACTGACTTGTTCCATGGGTGACCTACCTGGTCAGGTGTCGTTCAGGGCTTAACAAGTTTCAACTCTCTGGCGTGCTTCACTTACCATTTCCAACTTCATTATTAATTCTGGGGATACACCTGAATCAATGAGACAGGCCAGGGGAAACGGTTGTAAATATGAAATATCTATTTTTTTTAACCTTTATAGGTAGTTCAGTTAAGAACAAATTCTTATTTTCAATGACAGCCTAGGAACAGGTTAACTGCCTGATTTGTACCTTGTCAGCTCGGGGGTTTGAACTTGCAACCTTCCGGGTCCTAGTCCAACGCTCTAACCACTAGGCTACCCTGCCGCTCCATCACATGCTGTGCTGAGTGTGTGATTGCCTCACCAACCCCAATAATAATTTTACCATCAATTAGCATAAGCCATCAATTAGCATTTCCTATTCAAATAATGCCCAGTTATTTGTATATATTTGACTGAAAACAGAATTTTACCATAAATCACAGCTCAGGTCTGTGTGGAATAGCCTTGGCTTTCTATTACCCCTCTCCGACTCAAGGACAGTAACCTATGACTCAGAGTCTTGCAAATAAACATCCACATCGGCACCCAGGAAATAGATATTGTACACACACACACACACACACACACACACACACACACACACACACACACACACACACACACACACACACACACACACACAAAATTCTAATTAATTCAGAATTGACCCCAACCCTGCTAGCCACCATGCCTTGTTGATCCCAGACTGGATGCACCTGTACTGACCTCGCCTTCTGGATGGTAGCGGGGTGACCAGGCCATGGCTCGGGTGGTTGATGTCCTTGATGATCTTTTTGGCCTTCCTGTGACATTGGGTGCTGTAGATGTCCTGGAGGGCAGGCAGTGTGCCTTTGGTGATGCATTGGGCAGACCGCGGTTGCGGGCGGTGCAGTTGCCGTACCAGGCGGTGATACATTCCGACAGGATGCTCTCAATTGTGCCAGTGATGTGTATGCAGAGGAACTCTAAGCTTTTCACCTTCTCCACTGCGGTACCGTCGATGTGGATAGGGGCATGCTCCCTCTGCTGTTTCCTGAAGTCCAAGATCGGCTCCTTCGTTTTGTTGACGTTGAGGGAGAGGTTATTTTCCTGGCACCACTCCACCAGGGCCTTCACCTCCTCAGTCTAGACTCGTCATTGTTGGTAATCAGGACTATTACTGTTGTGTCTCTGCAAACTTGATTGATTTGGAGGCTTGCATGGCCAAGCAGTCATGGGTGAACAAGGAGTACAGGAGGTGGCTGAGCACGCACCCTTGTGTGACACTTTGTTGAAGATCAGCGAAGTGGAGGTGTTGTTTCCTACCTTCTCCACCTGTGTGCGGCCCGTCAGGCAGTTCAAGACCCAGTTGCAGAGGGCAGGGTTCAGACCCAGGGCCCCCAGCTTAATGATGAGCTTGAAGGGTACTATGGTGTTGAAGGCTGAGCTATAGTCAATGAACAGAATTCTTACATTGGTATCCCTCTTATCCAGATGAGATAGGGCAGTGTGCAGTGCGATGGCGATTGCATCGTCTGTGGATCTATTGGGACGGTATGCAAATTGAAGTTTGTCTAGGGTTTCAGGTAAGGTAGAGGCTATATGATCCTTAACTGGCCTCTCAAAGCACTTCATGATGACAGAAGTGAGTGCTACTGGGCAGTAGTCATTTAGTTCAGTTACCATTGCTTTCTTGGGTACAGGAACAATGGTGGACATCTTGAAGCAAGTGTGGACAGCAGACTGGGATAAGGAGAGATTGAATGTGTCCATAAACGCTCCATCCAACTGGTCTGCGCATGCTCTGAGGACGCGGCTAGGGATGCCGTCTGGGCCGGCAGCCTTGCGAGGGTTTACACACTTAAATGTCTTACTCGCATTGGCCACAGAGAACGAGAGCCCACAGTCCTTGGGAGGGGGCCGCGTCAGTGGCACTGTGTTATCCTCAAAGAGGACAAAGAAGGTATTTAGCTTGTCCGGGAGCAAGACGTTGGTGTTCGCGACGTGGCTGGTTTTCCCTTTGTAATCCGTGATTGTCTGTAGACCCTGCTACATATGTCTCTGTACTGACGTTTGCCTGTTTGATTGCCATACAAAGGGAATAACTACACTGTTTGTATTCAACCATATTCCCAGTCACCTTGCCAAGGTTCAATGCGGTGGTTCGCACTTTCAGTTTTGCGCAAATGCTGCCATCTATCCATGTTTTCTGGTTTGGGTAGGTTTTAAAAGTCACAGTGGGAACAACATCCCCTGTATACTTCCTGATGAACTCAGTCACCGTGTACGTTTATATGTCAACGTAATTCTTAGAGGCTACCCAGAACATATCCCAGTCCATGTGATCAAAACAATCTTGAAGCATGGATTCCAATTAGTCAGACCAGCGTTGAATAGACCTTAGTACGGGTACTTCCTGTTCAAGTTTCTGCCTATAGGAAGGGAGGAGAAAAATGGAGTCGTTAACTGATTTGCATCTACCAGAAAAAGTCTTAAAAGGTATTAGCAATACATCAAAACATAATAGTGTTGAACTAAAGACTCTCGGCAACTAATATCAGCACATATATTTAGATTTGGAGAAATTCTGGAAGTTTAATAAACATTGCCTTGTGCCTTCTAATTCTGTTACAAAAAACTCACATATCTTTAAGATATTTAGTAATTTCTCTCCCTCATGAGGAAGGAGGATAATGAAACTTCACAGAAGAAGCAAGTAAAGGTAGACCTAGCAATTAGTTACAGTGGTTTTACTGATATCAAGTTTGTTTATGAATTATTAAATGATTAAAACTCGTAGTTCTGTTATCAAATTGGTTCCGGAATTACCGAAAAATCTGTAACAAAATTATTGCAATTGAATTGGCTACAATGGGAAATCAAGCCCAAACTCAGTGGTGTAAAGTACTTTAGTAAAATTACTTTAAAGTAGTACTTATTCGTTTTTTGGGGTACTTTACTTTACTATTTATAATTTTGACAACTTTGACTTTTTCTCCACTACATTCCTAAAGAAAATAATGTACTTTTTACTCCTTACATTTTCCCTAACTCCCAAAAGTACTTGTTACATTTTCAATGCTTAGCAGGACAGGAAAATGGTCTAATTCACACACTTATCAAGAGAACATCCCTAGTCATCCCTACTGCCTCTGATCTGGCAGACTCATTAAACACAAATGCTTAGTTTGTAAATTAGTCTGACTGTTGAAGTGTGCCCTTGGCTATCCGTATATTTAAAAAACAAAATCATTGTGCCGTCTGGGTTGCTTAATATAAGGAATTTGAAATGATTTATACTTTTACTTTTGATACTTAAGTATATTTTAGCAATTACATTTACTTTTGATACTTAAGTATATTTAAAACCCAATAGTTTTAGACTTTTGTCAGTGTTTTCCACCACTGCCCAAACTACATTTGCGTCACATGCTACTGTCCTCCCTTCTACTGGCATATTGTTATGTTCAGATCATAACAGTTTTTTTTCTCTTTCTGTCATCTGTGTAGGATGCTGTCTTTCGGATAGGGCATTTAAACGGGTGTCCTGGCTCTCTGTGGTCACTAAAGATCCCATGGCACTTATGGTAAGTGTTAACCCCAGTGTCCTAATCTGGCCCTCATATCAAAGGGTTAAATGAAAATCAATAAAACAGTCTGGTGGTCAAAGCAGTCTTGAGAAACCCTCACTCTCCCTCTTTTTCTCTCTGCCGCTCTCTCTTCTCTCTCTCCAGTTAATGTCACCTCTCCCGGCTTACTGACACCTACCATGACATTTTTTCCACAAATTTGGACAGCACAGTACAGTACAGTAGAGCACAGTCGAGAACAGTAATGTAATGAAAAGTACAGTACAGTAGTAGAGTTCAGTTCAGTAGAGCACAATAGAGTAGAGTACAGTATAATGTACTGTGTTGTAATGTACTCTACTGTACTGAACTATACTGTGCTGTGTTGTAGCAGAGCCATGTATTTAGGTAAGCTTGTTAGATTGACGTGACAGTAAACATTTTGCAGCAGATCGTCTAGTGGGATGTGTATGTGTGTTTGGAGACCCAGTGTTTCTGCTGCTAGCTGAGATTTTCCCCCTGAGATATCCCAAAATAACAACAAAGGGCCCTCAGTGGGTCGGATGAAAGCCCTGTCACCAACCATTTCAGTACGGAAACAGTAGGAAAGTACCCTCCCCTACTGTAGCTCTGACTGACTGACACCACTCTGTGGTAGAATTGCATGAATGAGACATTCAGCCACTTCAGGGTGTAATGAAGTCCCTACTTCCCGGCGTCTGCACATTTTGAATTTACGGAAATTAAGAGTCAGAGGAGCAGGGCTACTGACTAAATCATATCAAATCAGTTTCTTTCTTCCCCCTATAACCAAGTGGCCGCAGCTTCACAAAGACCCTGGATGTATCCCAAATGGCACCCGTTTCCTCCTTTAGTGTGCACTACATTAGACCAGAGTTTTCCATTTGGGATACAACCCCTGTGTGAAAAATGTATCATCATTTCAAATTGTGCTGGGTGACCACTCATTAACAAGAAATGTATGGCACAATATTTCTCATTCATATGGAAAGTATTACCGGTACATACATTTTCTCATGAATATGCAAAGTCTGAGAGGCTAATGGGAAGTGTGGAGTTGTTCTCTCCATTTATTCATATTATTCAATTATAATATTGATTCATACAGGGAACCCACAGATGAAGCTACTATAGAAAGAGAAATTACACCATAATTACTGCAATAAGCCTTTAATGTTCTTTAGATCATTATAAACCATTATAAATCACCAGTGTTGGGGAAGCTACCTCGGACTGGAAGAAGTTAAGCTACACCAAAGCTACCCTTACAGTTTACTTTGAAAAAGTAGTTCACTACATCCAAAATACTTCGTGAAAAATGTAAATCTCAAATGTCGTAGTCTACAAATTGCAAAAACAGATCACTTTAGGGTCATATGTTAACAGGATGTGTAATTTAGCTTATTAAATACAAAATAACATTACACACATACACTCTCCCTCCCTCCCACAACCTCTCTCTCTCTCTTACTTATTCCATCTTTTGCACACATCCTCTGTCACACACATCCTCTCTAACACACACATACACACCCCACTCTCTTTCTCTCTCACTCACACACCCCACTCTCTTTCTCTCTCACTCACACACCCAACTTAGAACAAACCTAATTTAAGAAACACCAACAAAATATATAGATTTTTGATTAAGATAAGTTTAGAATTACATTGATTAGGCATATGCATCCTACTGTTGAAGCACATCTTGAGTAGCCTATCTAGCCCTTTTCAGTTCTGGTAGTTAGTTAGCTAGGTAATATGACTAAACTATGCCGTTTGTTTTCACTACACTACTCCTCCCATGAGTAGTTTAAAATGGCCCACGACATGGTTTATTTAAACTATATAAAATACATAATGTTTCTGCCCCCGTGTTTTATGAACGAAAAGAGCTTCTTGATATCAAGGCTGCGATTACTCACCCCGTACTGGAGGAATTCTTCTTCTTCAACGAGTCGGACGGGAAGGATTTACTCCAGACACCCGACAAGGCCCTCATCCCCGTCAATCGCAGGAGGAAAAGGCGTAGATATCATGGACGACAGTCTGGGTGGCTTGTAAGGCTCCGTTGATGAGAAGGTAATCTACCTTTACCATCGGTCCTATTAGCCAACGTACAATCAATCGATAATAAAATAGACTAACTACGAGCATGCATATCCTACCAACGGGACATTAAAAACTGTAATATCAGGGGAGCATGTGATGCCGCGGAGCTGAGCAGACGTTGACAAACCGAGCTCTTCAAAGTTATTCAATTTTTATCTAAATAACAACGTTGAAACAATATTCTAACACCGGCTGATAAATTGTCAAGTACTTACCTTCCCAAAGAGCCATGGACCTCCGACCGAGAGGCAAGAAGGACGACCAAAACGTCGTTGATTCCCAAGATAACGATAACGCTACAGCTAGCAAGATTAGCATTAGCCCTCATAACTCAGACGACAGTTCCAGACTGTTGCTCTCAGCAGCCTCTTGCGAGCCTGCCAACATGCTGGCTACTCTCCTCCGGGAAATTCAGGATGGTAACAGAGGTCTTTCTCTGAAAATTGATAAGAAATCGGCTGAACTCCATTCTTCCATTGACGACCTGAAATCCTCCATGAATGATCTCCTTTTGAGAACGACTGAGGCAGAGTTGCGCATTAGCACAGTTGAAGATACGATCGCTAAGACACGACCAGGTCTTGATACAACTGCAAAAGGACAATGCCTACCTAAAAAAACAAGGTAGATCAGATGGAGAACCAGAGTAGACGTAGTAATATCCGTGTGGTGGGATTGAAAGAGGACAGCGAGGGCCGTGACCCGGTCCGTTTCTTCACTCAATGGATCCCGGAGGTCCTAGGCATAATCAACTTCACCAAGCCGCTGGAAATCGAACGCGTCCACAGAACATCAGCGCCGAAACCCCGGCCAGATGAGCCCCCACAAGCCGTCCTGATCAGGTTCCTCCGTTTCCAAGACAGAGAGAAGATACTGCAACTCGCAAGAGCCAAAGGGGACATCACCATCGATGGAAAGAGGGTCAGCCTTTTCCCAGATATGAGCGCGGATCTCGCCAGACGTCGCAAGCAGTTCAGACCTGCCGCCAAAGCACTGAAGGAGAAGAACATCACCGGCTACCTCATCCACCCTGCGCGGATGAAAGTTCAGTACAGAGGCCGAAGCCATCTCTTCAACACACCGGAAGAAGTGCACACTTTTCTCAAAGAACTGAGCAAAGTCTGAGCCAGGACGGTCTCTCTGGGGGATCAAATTCAGTTCGTTTGTTTTCTCTTATCCGGATTGAACTACTGGTATCTCCCGGTCACTATAATTGATTTGTACATTTTCAACTAACCGTATCTTCCCGGGGTGAATTCTGTTACATTTTCAGGAGGGTATATTTTGGTTTAGTCCATATCTACTGGGCGAAGCAATAAGTGGGTTTAGGCCCACTGCTTTTCCCCTCATTTATGTTAATCTTCCGAAAAGAGACTCAAGCATCCCTTACCGTGGGCAGTAAATATTCAGCCATAAATATCTATTCACAACGTTTGTTTTCAATTTAGAGAGCTCACAGGTTTTAGTTTACGCCAAGGTTTAGCTAGTAAGAGCAAGATGGAAAGTGAGCAGCAACGTATCTCTACAAGTGTATTCATGTTTGATTGTTGGGACTGTTGTTCTAGTCTGACAATCGGGGTCGGTGGGATTTTTATTATTTTTTCTTCCTTTTTTCTATGTTTATTGTTTCCTTCCTAAAGAGACACACAGGTCAATTTTGTGCTCAAACCAAAGTTGAAACATTTCCTAATTATCTGCATATGATAGATTTCTATTCAGTTACATATTTGAAACCCAACCTATGCTTAATCCACTAAAATATGTCACATTCAACGTAAAGATCTTAACAGCCCGATTAAAAGGAAAAGAGTCTATACATACCTTAAGAAATTAAAGGCTGACATTGTGTTTTTACAAGAAACACATCTTACAGCCAGTGAACACAAGAAATTGAAGAGGGAATGGGTAGAACAAGTTTTTGCATCCTCTTTTAACTCCAAAGCAAGAGGAACTGCAATTTTGACAAGTAGACACATCCCCTTCTGCGTCAACAACACCATCTCTGATCCCTCTGGCAGGTTTGTTTTGGTGCAGGGGCATATGTTTTCAGAGTCTTGGACCCTATTGAATATTTATGCTCCTAACTTCGATGACCATATGTTTATTCAGAATGTCTTCCTTCAGGTTGCTCAAGCACCACCAGGATGGCTACTGGTTGGAGGAGATTTTAATTGTTGCTTAGATACAGTTCTTGAAAGGTCTTCTGATAAACCCTCACTTCTTACCAAAGCCGGCAAGCTCACCATGTCATTCATGAAAGATCTCAATTTACTAGACATCTGGAGACAGTTGCACCCACAGGATAGGGACTACTCTTTTTATTCACACCCACACAAGATACACACACGCATAGATAACTTTTTACTTTCGACACAACTGTTTCATAGAGTGTTAGATGTCGAGTATCTCCCCAGATTGCTTAGTGACCATTCTCCTCTGGTATTATCAATCTCCATTCCTACCAAGGTAAATGGAGCATATAGATGGAGACTAAATTCTACACTCCTAAAGCAACCTGAATTTTGTGCATTCATCAAAGAGCAGATCAATATTTTTACTTTAAAAAACAAACCCTCTGCTCCTGACAGCTTCATTCTTTGGGACACATTGAAGGCCTATCTGAGGGGACAGATTATTTCCTATACTAAAGGGCTGAAGAAAAAACACAGTGCGGAACTGAGTGCCCTTGAATCTGAAATCTCCGACCTAGAGAACCTACCAAAGAGGCCCGACTAAAGATCTATACAGGCTTTTGGTAAATAAAAAACTTAAATATAATATTCTGAACACATATCAAGTTGAGAGGGCCATCACTAAATCAAAACAGCGTTATTATGAGCTTGGAGAGAAAGCTCCAAGTATTGGCATGGCAACTGAAAGCAGAGGAAAGTAAGAGGACAATTAATGCCATAGAAACTCTTACTAATGAGATATCTTTCGACCCTACTGAAATTAATAATACTTTTAAGAAATACTATGAAGACCTCTACACTTCCCAATCAAGCGATGATCTATCAGAGATCGACTCCTTTCTCTCCTCTCTCAACCTCCCATGCTTGTCAGGGGAAGACAGCGAGCGCCTGAGTGAACATTTCTCAGTTCCTGAATTATTGGAGGCCATTAAATCCTTACCTTCTAATAAATCTCCTGGGGAGGATGGCTTCCCTCCAGAGTTCTATAAAGAATTTAGGGAGCTGTTGGTCCCCTACCTTATGGAGGTACTTAAAAAAGCCAGAAGACAACTGCTTTCCAGAGTCCTTCTCTCAAGCAGTGATTACTGTAATCCACAAGAAAGGGAAAAACCCGCTAAAGTGCGCCTCCTATAGACCAATCTCTCTCCTTAACACAGATTGTAAACTGGTCACCAAGATGCTATCTAAGAGACTGGAGTCATGTCTTCCCCTGTTGGTCAACCCAGATCAGACTGGCTTCATAATTAATAGATTGTCCTCCAATAATCTCAGAAGGTTCTTTGATATAATTCACCTTGCTAACAAAAACAAAATACCTAGTGTCGCAGTCTCCCTCAACGCTGAAAAGGCCTTTGATAGGGTTGAATGGCCATACCTCTTTCGCGTCTTGGAAAAGTTTGGTTTAGATACCGTGTTTGTAAATTTGATAAAATCACTCTACAAATCTCCTAAAGCTAGGATTGCTACCAATGGGATTACTTCCTCCTCTTTCCCTCTTTATAGGGGGAACAGACAAGGTTGCCCAATTAGCCCCCACCTCTTTGCCCTCGCCATCGAACCGTTGGCTGAGGCTATTAGAACGTGCCCTGACATACATGGCTTTGAGGTGGGCCCCCATACCCATAAATTATCACTCTTTGCGGACGACCTTATCTTATTTCTAACAAACCCAGAACACTCCCTCTCTCACTTGCAGATCCTACTACAGTGTTATAGTTCTTTCTCTGAATATAAGGTCAATTTTGATAAAAGCGAAATCTTACCGTTGTCTGTCTTTGAACATCATACCATCAAGCACAAGTTTCCTTTTAGATGGTCGCCTATGGGCTTCACATATTTGGGCATAATGGTGGATGGTAATCTGAACAACCTCTATAAACTCAATCTGGCCAGTTTGTTGCAAAAGGTGGAGGTTGACCTTTGTAAATGGATGGACTTACCTCTCACTCTACTGGGTAGAATCAATGTAATTCAAATGAATGTCCTGTCCAGGTCTCTATATCTGTTTCAATCTCTCCCTATCCCTGTTCCCGCAGCATTTTTTTCCTCCCTCGACAATCTGATCAGACGGTTTATCTGGCACGGCAAAACCCCTAGGGTTGGCCTGGATAAACTGACCCTTGATTACAGTCAAGGGGGCTTTAACCTCCCCAATTTTAGAATGTACTACTGGGCTGCACAGTCTAGGTTTCTGGCTCAGAGGTTTGACAATGACCCCTCTCCCTCATGGTTGAACATTGAAAAGCTTGAGGTAAATGATGACACTGGGGCAGATTTGTTTTACAAATGGGACAGAAAATCTATAAAAACCATCACAGACAACCCTTTAATCATACATTCTGTCCTGGCATGGTGCAAACTGCATGAGCTGTTCGGACGAGGGGGATTCCTTTCCCCTAAAACCCCTTTATGGAACAATAGATTGATCCCTATGTTTTTCCAGAATAGTAACTTTAGACCATGGTCTGATAAGGGGATCACTCTTCTGGAACATTGTTACGGGGAGGGAGTTCTTATGTCTTTTGATCAGCTGAAACAGAAATACCACTTGCCTAACAGGGACTTCTTTAGCTACCTACAACTACGAAACTTTATTAGGGTGACTCTCAAGGGACAATGGAACCTACCTAAGATGTCACCTATTGAACAACTCTGCCACGCAGACCAACCACTGTTCAAGACCATTTCCCGTGTTTACAATGCTCTTATGTCAGGACTAACACTGCCAGGGCTAGATAAACCCTGATTTAGATGGGAGAAAGATCTGGGTATGGATCTTGATGAGGATCTATGGAGTGACCTATGCAGGGATGGGGTTACATCCACATTGAACTCCAGATACAGACTGATCCAGTTTAATTTCCTCCATCAGCTCTATATCACCCCATCTAGACTGCACAAGTTCAACCCAGATATCTCCTCCCTATGTTTTAGATGTGGCTCAGATGAAGGAACATTCCTCCATTCCACTTGGCAGTGTTCAAAACTACACGGTTTCTGGCAGGGGGTATGCGATACCATATCCTCAATTCACGGGGTTGCATTCCCTTTAGACCCGGAGGTCTGTCTACTGGGTAACTTTACTAACACCAATCTTAGGCAAAGCCATACTATAAAGCTAACAGAAATATTGCTAGCGATTGCCAAGAAATGTATTGCCTTGAAATGGAAATTGGATTCCTCCCTGCCAGTTGCAATGTGGCTATCGGAAGTTAATAGTTGTATCCCTTTGGAGAAAATCACTTACTGCTTGAGGAATAAGTTAAAGACATTTTACAGAATTTGGCAACCTTTTATTGACTATACGGAGAATCTCCCCCCACATCTCATTGATTGAATCTATATATAATCCTCACATAATATTTCACACGTAATGTATAATATGTAACTACGGCAGGTGATCCAATGTCTCGTTATTTTTTTTTTCTTCTTTTTTTTCTTATTGTATGTTTGTTTATATAATTATAATTATTTTTTATTTTTGTTACGCTCGTCTGTTACTGTCACTTTGTCCTATCGTTGTCTAATATCTTTTCACTTTTGTTTTGAATGTTCTTAATTGGAAAA